>NW_015168668.1:116728-128996 GCF_001447785.1 Gekko japonicus | reverse complement strand
TCACAAGGAGTGGAACAAGTGGTTTTAGGATTGTACATTGTAAGAGGAGACAATGTGTAAGTCCAGCTTTTATTCTAGTAACATAACTGAAGCTGTAGTAGAAAATCAAGTATCTAGCTCTCAGGGATTGATGATCTATTTGAAAATTAGATACAAGTTTTTTAATGTGTTACTTCTAATGCATTCTCTCAGACTGAGTTGTATTATAAGAATGTTATGGTTGCTGTTCTGGTAATATAGGAATTGAAACTATGTACAAAAAACTTGTTTCTCCCCACATTCATGCCTCCAGTGTTTGTGGGGCTCTTCCTGTCCCAGGTGTTTTCAACATTTCTGTATTACTGACACTGCAGTTACACCTCTTATACAACAACAGATGTTGAGCATCAGTCTCTTGACTAGGGGGATGTTTGTTCCTGGACAGTCCCCTCAAACTCTCTTCAATGCAGACAGTCTGGTGTTCTCCTTCAAAAGACTTAATCCAACAGAGTTTATTTCCTCCCATTAAGTCATACTAAAAGTTCAATAGATAACCGATGCAGTGTTTTCTATACGTCTTTTTCCCCGATAGGTAGAATTGCTTGTTCTGACAAGAGTAATTTTATGTAAAATGGGAAGTTAATCCAGACTGTATTAATAGAATTTTAAATTTTTTCATATCTGATGCAAATGCAGTCTGTACTTCTGAACTGAATTCTTTTCATCAAAAGGTATGAAGTTTGTGATATAAAACTGATACACAATATTTTAATTTTCATAGGTCCTATAGTATTCTAATTTATACTAAAGCCAAAGAAATCACTTGAAATAGAAAACATTTTGTACTATTGTATCGTTTATTTCAAAGTGGAACATGCTTTTCACCAATAGCACGTTAATTCCTTTTACAGTGCTGTAATTGGAGAAATAGACGAAGAGACAGACTCTTCTCTTGACTTGGGGAACATTCGAGCAGAACCTTTGAACTCAGTTGTACATTGAAGAAAATAAAGATGAACATATACATCAGGATGTCATAGATCTCCGGTTGTACAGAACTATTTATAGGCTGGCATGGCTACTTTTTACAAGTTGTATGTAATAAGCTGCATAATTTGTACTTTTTATTTTGACAGTTTTAGTTTGATATGTAAATTAAATTGTGCATCTTACTAAAAACAATACTTGATGTTTTTAAGTATCCAGGGTACATATTAAAGAACACTTGCTTTTAAAGTTATTTGTACACTCTTATTCCTTAAATTATATTTCACCTATTTCACCTTTTCGTAGCAGCATACAAAGCAGTTTGTATTTGAAATTTTTGTAGCAACTTAAATAACACATAGTAGCTTTATCCTAAGCCCACTTACTCAGAATTAAGTCTAGAGATATTATTGGAGGACATGTGCATAGGACTAATTTTACTGCCTTTCAAAATTAGTTAATTCTACAGAAAAATAATTTATGTTGTAATACCACAAAACAAATGTATTACAAAGCCAAGACAAAAATATTAAGACTAGGCAGTGCATCTGAATTCTCATTGTTGATCATGGGATCACTGGAGAGAAGTAGCAGCTTTAGCAGGCCAACTAAAATAATAAAATATGGCAAGATAAATAAAATCACTTCAAAAGGAGAGAAAAGTTCCCTGCTCAGATGCATACTTAGAAAGAAACCTGTCCCTGCAACTCAGCTTAAGCGTGTGAACAATCTTGTGATGTTTCTGTTGAGGGGACTGCTTAGGAGGGAAAAAAATTCCCCAAGTACCTAAGATAACTGAAAAGAATCAAGATGAAAGAGGCCCTAACATGCTCAGCCTTGGTTAAGTCAGGCTGAGTTGGGAACCTAAAAGGAGACCTGTTAGACCACCAGTATTCTGTTTCACACTTCTGGATGTGGAGGTTCCCTTTAGTTAGTATAGCTAGTAACGATGAATTTATCCTCTGTAAATACCTGTAATCCTCTTTTAAAGGTATCTAAGATAGTGGCCATCACTAAGTCCACTAGCAGAGAATCCCATATTCAATAATTACTCATTGAGTAAACTAGTACTTTGGTCCATCCTGCATCTCTTTCATCAAGTTCATTGTATACCCCTGAGCTCTATAGTTCTGGGGAGAAAAAAGCTCTCTCCACTTTTTCTACGCTCTGCATAATTTATAAATCTCTATCATTTCTACCTGTCATCTTTTTTTTTTCTAAAGTGAAAAACCTTTTCCCACAGGAAAGATGTTCCAGCCCCGTTAATCACCTTTCTTGGCAGCCCTCTGCTGCACTTCCCCCCTTTTGCCTACAAGGACTCTTCTCAGAACAGTCTTTAATAGTGGGAAGCTGGGGCCTGGATTTACCACTGGCCCTGTTTGCAGCCCCACGAGAAGAGTGGGGGGAGGGCAATGGTGGCCGTGACAGCTGTTGCCAGCGGGGCAGGGACCGGGCCACAACAAGTGTGCGAAGCCGCATTCCGCCCCACTGCCAGGCCTACCCCTTGGGCCAGAGATGGTTAGGGGGTGGGAATAGCGAATAGGGCCATTTAAGGCACCGTCCCGGGTTGCCCTCTTTGCTGCTCAGGTGTTGCTTTCTCTCCCCATCATTTACAAGGCCACCTATCAACGTGGGAAAGCCAAGCAGCAATATGTGGAGACAGGAATTACTTCTTACGCCCAACCCCACTATCAGGCCACAATACATGGGGACCTCCAGCCAAGTGGGTTCCCTTGGGCCACAAAACATCATTGGGGGTGGGCAGGAACCTCACTGGGAGTTGCTTGGTCACTGTGTCACCAGAACACCCCCCCCCCTTCCCTCATGGGAATGCAGAGCAGGCCTCTTACCGCTGAAGACTCCGTTCAGCCTGAGGGGATCGACAGGTAGTGAAGGGATGTAGTAGACCCTCCTGGGAGCTCTGAGCAGGCCCCTAACCATGGAGGCCTCCATCCACCTTTGGGAGATCAATGGGGGGGGTAGAGGGCCATACAAGACCCCCCCCAACCCCCTTGCCCCTGGGAGTGCTGAGCAGGACCTTTGCCCCGACATGATCCCACGGCGACACAGGCAGCCATACGATCCAGGCCATGACGGGGGTATGTGCTGTGATATGGCAACCGCAGCTCCCACTGAGGCCCCCCCCCAACCCGTCATCCCAGATGTGGCAATCCAAGGCAAGGATCCCCTCCCCACACTCCAGGCTGGAGATAACCAGGCAGTGGTGAGGGTAGTGAATAAGCAGACATCATGCTCAGTACAGTTCATGCGCCTCATGTGCTAACTGGTCCTAGTCTACCTCTCCACTTATATAACGTTTTCTGCTCACCATGTAGCAGGTGTCAACAGCATCGCAACTGTCTTGTCTCTCCTCCAGGAGGAGAGGTTCTGCAGCCTGGTGCTGGAGGCCAACCTTTACCTGGATCCATTTCCCAAAGAGCTCAGGGGACTTGGGAATCCACCGTAATGGAAGCCATATTCACTCAGTTGCTCCATCCACCTTACACTCGTACGCAGCAACTGCCTCAGCCTTTTTGGCCTTTTGGGGTGTCCAGAT
Source organism: Gekko japonicus (assembly GCF_001447785.1). Taxonomy (NCBI): domain Eukaryota; kingdom Metazoa; phylum Chordata; class Lepidosauria; order Squamata; family Gekkonidae; genus Gekko; species Gekko japonicus. Next base: position 125,473 of record NW_015168668.1, on the reverse strand, counting down.
GCTTGGCTGGTCCAGCTACATCACCCACTTGTGGGAACACAGCCTCGTGCCCAGACTCATACAAGGGCACATGCCTGGCATGTCTTTCTTTTGCAGGGCACTTGGGTTTTCTGACCCACGCAACACCTTCCAAGCTAGTATCGGTTGCTCACCAGTTACTAGGCTCACTTTAAGGTACTGGTTATCACATACAAAGCCCTTCGTGGCCTTTGTCTATCATACCTGCAAGACTGTCTCTCCCTCCATGCTCCACCATGGCAGCTTTGCTCTTCTGAGCAGTGCTCTCTATGGGTGCCACGCTGTAAATGGGCAAAATCAACAACTGCCGTGTACACATACATTCTCTGATGTGGGCCCCGCCTTATGGAATGGCCTGTCTGATGAGGTCAGGAAGGCTCCCACCCTCCTGGATTTCTGCAAGTTATGCAAAGCTAAATTATTCAACAGAGCTTTTTGTGCAGGACATAGAGCTGCACTGTACCAACGTGATTCAAAAAGAAGCTTCGGGTACAGGTAGGGACTGTAGTCTATACTACTGTGTATCGTGTGTATAGTTTGTTGGTGTAAGGCTGCTTTTGTTTAATGTGTCATGTTAATACTTATGCTGTACTTCAGGGCCCCCCAACCTTTTTGAGCCTTCAGGCACCTTTGAAATTCTGACACAGCGTGGTGGGCTCAGCCACAAAATGGCTGCAGCTAGAGGCAGAGCTAGCCACAGAATGGCTGCAGCAGCTTACTTTCAGTCAAACAGTGAAGATCCTTGTACTGGTAGCTACTGCCAATACAACTTTTTTTTTTTTTGCATTTTGTGTGTGCATGTGGGCCAATGTCTGGAAGTTATGGACATGGAGGACATTCAGAGAAGTGACTTGATAGCCTGGCCTCCGCCTCCCGACCTTGGAATTCTTTGGAGGTCTCCCATCTAAATACTAAGCTTCCGAGATCTGACGAGATAGGCTTGCCTGGGCTATCTAGGGCAGGGCCCAATACAACATTAAAAAAAATCTGCACAGCCAATCAGAAACCTTGCAGGACAAAAGCCTGACCTGGCCCCACCTACTTTCTAAAAACACTTGGCAGGTGCCAGAAAACATGTTGGTGGGTGCCACGGCACCCATGGGCACCACATTCAGGACTCCTGCTGTACTTCATCTTTGGTCTGTTGATTGTATAGATTTCTTCTATGTAATATGCCTTGAGTCCCAGTAAGAAAGGCAGATTATAAATAATGTAAATAAAGAAATAAAATGCACATAACTGTGTAATTATAACAAGTTTTACATATATATTCAGGCAATATAAAGTTACATAAAACTATCTACCAGTTTACAACTGATTTAAATCATGTAATTTTTCTTCAACACATCTAGATACTGCTGTGTTGCCTTTGAAACTTGATCTTGTTCCATGTTTAAGTTTTTTGAAGATCCATCAATTGATCCCACAGGGGTGACTCTAACAGATCCAGCATCAAGTTCAGCAGTGGCTGAAAAGCAAAAGAAAAGCTAATGCTTTCAAGGGGCTTCACAGAAAACACTGATATGACATCCCTGGCAACAGTACAATGTAAGAAGAACAGTTCTGAAAATAATTAATTTATTGGAACAAACATGGAAAATACTTTTGCTAGGACAGAACAAAAGCCAGATACTTGAGAATCATTGAGTGATTTTGCAAAAGTTCCACTTACCCTACATATCTTACTCCAGTTACAATTTTCAATATATAGTAGTCACAGACCATATATTGGACACTCAAAAGATTGCCTTACTTAATAGCATGTAGAAAAAGGTAGCACAACTACCAAATACAGTGCATTATCACAAACCTTTGGTAAGTAAGTGGCAGTAATTCAGCATACATGTACCCTATGTAGCAATACTGATTGCATATGAGGAAATGTGCAGTTTTTCATGCCTCTCTCTCAAGAAGAAGAGAAGAGATTGGATTTATACCCCACCCTTCACTTGGAGTCTCAGAGCGGCTTACAAACTCCCTTCCCCTCCCCACAACAGATACCCTGTGAGGTGGGTGGGGCTGAGAGAACTCTGACACAAACTGCTCTTTTTCAAGGACAGCTGTGCCAGAGCTTGTGACTGACCCAAAGTCACATCAGCAGGTGCAAGTGGAGGAGTGGGGAATCAAACCCGGTGCTCCCAGATTAGAGTCCGCGCACTTAACCACTACACCAAACTGGCTCTGTTGATCTGAATGATCTGAATGAATGATCTGTTGAAACACCTTGGGACAAAATACATTTGATGCCAGCTATCTGACTACAAAGCTGAATAGGTACTTTGCTTTAAATCAGTTTTATAAAATAATTTAGAGAAAATGCATACAGTGAAGAGTGACATTTCAATGGGGAAGTACATTTTCTGGGAATTATAAGACAGTACAGTGAGCTGATACTTATATTTGCAGAAAAGCACTGAATACTTTTAGGAAGAGATTTAAAATTTCTAGTACACAGTTTACTAACATACCTTGATCTAGTTCTCTGGTGATATTTTTTTCTAGTTCCACCTGCATCTGAAATTACATTTGGGTCATAGTTAACATTTTATATCTATAAAATATAAGATGGTAATGTACATCAATAACAAAATATGAACACATCAAGCCACATGTTGGGTCAAGTATTTTACCTCAGTTTTCAATACCAGCTTTCACACCTCCCCTTTAATAATTTTTTACTTAACTGCAACCAACTTGATAACGAAAGGGAGACGTGGCTTGCATGATAGTATCTGAGAACCACCTCCCCATTGTACATATTCAACATAAAAAATTAAGGTTGATTTTGAAGGCTGGAACTTAACTATTAAGTATTCAAGTTGGAGATGCTGAGGAGAAGGTAAGTGACTAAGGACTTAAAACATCTTTAAATTGCTAGGGACATTCTTTCATCACATGCACATTGTTCGGAATGGTGTTTTGAGAAACTGGTAATTTTAGTTGCTTTGAAAATCAATTACTTTGGATAGGACTGGCACAGAAAATTGAATTATTGGCTTCTTAAATAGATAAAATTACAAGGGACCTATTGAAACCCTGACAAGCTTTATGAAGGGTCTCTGTGATCTCTTACAGTCCAATGATACACATGCTTACTCAGTAGTTATACTGTGTTCAATGGAACTTACTCTCAAGTACATGTACACAAGACTAACTTTAGTTTGAAAGACAGTTTGACTTGCCACCCTCCCTGGCTGCTCAACAGCATCCATTATATCAGTTTAATTCTCAGTGGCTCTGCTGACTGTGAGGCAGTGCTTGCAAAACTTTCTAAAAAAGATTTCTAATGGAGAGGAAAGATCAGAAGACTAAGGTATAAAAATTACAGCTACAATTCTTGTTAACCTTCAAAACAGAAGTTTGCTTCTGCTGTTTTCATTGGCGTAACTCTTAGGGTTGGATCCTGTGGATCCATTTTGCTAATGGTAGTGGTGCTTTCCTCTGGTACAAGGAGCCTTGCTCTGAGGCAAGAGTCTCTGGTCAAGCATTTAGCCTGCAAAGTAATGCAGAATTATAAATTGAAATGTCACAGTAGTCATATTTGCCAAGCACGAAGAGTAACACCATTAAGCATTGCCAAAGACTACACACCTTGTCAAGTATGTGGTTGCAGAGAAGAGAAAGAAGAAACAGACTTTTGATCAAGGAGCTGAAGAAGTAAAGAACAAGTGATAAATGTATAGTTCTTGAAGACAGAAATGAAAATGACCAGTTTAAGAATATGAATTTATCTATAATATGAAAAAATGCAGACGTACTCTAGGGATGCAATTGTGTGTATTCACTTAGGAAGAAATCCCATTGAGTAAACAAGCACGGCATTTGGCCTTAGACTAAAAAAAGAGTGAAATAAGCAGAGGTGGAGTTAATAAAGAGCACCACCAACTTTTAACAGAAGCAAAACATGGCAGCTCTAAATGGAAAACTGGTAGTTCCCACAGTGATGGAATAAGTAGCTAAGCTCTGGATAATTGACTGCAAAATTAACAGCTGTGAAACTGGAGGGTAGGAGGAAGATCAGCTCAGACTTCAAAGAACCTGGTTACAATTTATTAACCACTGCAAACAGCCAGACAACATTGATTTAAACAAATATAGGTGTAATTTTGTATTAATTTTCGTGTAATTTTGTATGTTTTAATGGTTAACTGACTTGACCTGTAGTTATTACACTGGAAACAACTGGGTATATTGTTAAAATTTATTAAAATTAATAACATTAATAAATAGAGGATTAAAATGAAGAAATAACAGAAGACAGACTACATAACCTGCAGTGTACAGATTAAGTAACATGTTATTGTAGGTTGCCATTGATTCCACCATGGCATACAGTACATACCTGTATAATCTTCAGGATAAAGTTATAACAGTGATATAAATTAACTGATCAATACATTTCCAGTTGTGTACAGATTCAGCCTTGGTTACAATATCAGGTAACTACTTAGACAAAGTATATTTATTATATCCAAGTCTGCCATAAAATTCTGTAAATGGATGGGAAGGTGCGTAACTGTACCTTGAAGAATCTGAGGTTATGAATCCATTTAATGAAAAATACGTTAAAATGTTCCTTTGATTTTAACCAAGATGTATGCAAGGAAACATTCATGCCTATGTTTTTGTATTTCAGAATCCCTATTATACAACACCTAAGAATTTAAAATCCTGCAGCAGGAGTAGATTTCAACCATCATCAAATTATTCTAGCTATGATACTGTCTGTAACCAATTGGGGTAAATGTTGTTATCTGTTATTTCATTTTAACTAGTGTTTTATTTATTTAATTAAAACATTTATTAGCCACCTTTCTTCCTTATGGAGCTCACAGTATAAATAAATATACAAAATATAGTACACCAAAACAAAACATTAAAATAATAGTTTAGGACTACTTTGATCAAATGCAATCCTAAATTAAATTGCTTTTAAGTGCCTCCTAAAGGCCAAAAGTGAGGGAGCAAGGCTCACCACCCTGGGGAGGTTGTTTCATAATTGTTGGGTTGCCACAGAAAAGGCCTTCCCTCGTGTGCCCATCAGATGAGCTTCTTTGATTGGTGAGACAGCAGGGCCTTTCCCTGTGATCTTCATTCCCAGGCAGGAATGTATGGGAGAAGATGGTCCTTGAGATATTCTGGTCCCAAACCATATAGGACTTTAAAGGTCAAAACCAACTTCTTGACCAGGGCTCAGGAATGCATTGGTAGCCAGTGTAATTGCTGTAATATCAGGGTCACATCCTCCCAAAACCTGGCCCCAACCACCAGACTAGCCACAGTAGTTAACAACAGTTGTAAGAATATTTCCTTTATTCCCTTTTATATTTCTCCAGCTATTTGGTTTGCTTTTTAAAGTTCTTTATATTCTGGTGATGATGTTATACATGTGGAATATGAAAATATGATTTAAGACTGAAGAGCTTGAGTTTTGGCCTGTTAAGACCACTGCATATTTAATAAAGAATAGGAAATCAGGAAAGGAACCAGGTACAGATGGAGTTCCAATAGAGCTACTACTATCAAATCCAAAATGGTGTGCTGAGATATTTGCTTCATTATTCTCTATGATATAACTCAGGGTGTATCCTCCCAATCTGGAAGAAAGCTCTGATAGTTCCTATTTTTAAGAATAAACAGAATAGACAGGATCCACAGAATTATCATCCAGTTACCCTTCTTTGTCACTGGAAAATTATATGAAGCCTATTTTAGTTTAAAATTGAAAGAATAAGATTCAGATATCTTGAGGGCAGAACAAGGCGGGTTTTGTCAAGGACATTCTGAGGTTGACTACTGTCTGTTTTTATCTCACTTGATAGAAAAGTAAACTTCTTTAATAATCATTTATATGTAGCCATTATGGATTTGTGCTTGGCCTTTCATAGTATTTCTAGAACTAGACTGTAGCAGAAACGGAAGACGACTACAATTAGTAGGCTTTTGTTATGGTTACAGATTAGATTATCTCACGGTACTTTAATTAAAATTAGATGCAGTTTGGAAGGACAGACCATGGACTCTATTCCTAACTTTCAAGATGCTCAACAAAGGTTCTCTTTTATCTCACTATTTATTTAACTTATAAATTATATTGTCAAAGCTGTCTCCGGATCCATTAATCACGCACACATTCTTAACCAACAAGATCTTAACCGACAAGTCTGTCCACAAGTAACATGAGATGAGCCCGCCTCGGCAGGGAGGGTGGGATAGAAATCAAATAAATAATAACATTAACAATAACAATAATAATGCTGTATAGTGATAATATACTATTGTAGTTAATGTTTTTTAAATTAACTCAGTACCCTAATCTACTGATAATCCTATGACTATGATGATTCCTAAGCCTACTTTACATTAACAGGATAAAGAGTGCCTTCAAAATGAACATTGGGCTGTGCCTTTAAAACGAACATTGGGCTGTACAATAAGCAAGATGTGTTACATGCTCATGGATTCCATGATTCTTTTCTCCTTCCTCAGTTTAACTCCTCTCTTAGTGTTAAAAGATTTAAAGGAGCTAAAAAAATGTCAAGGACTTAAGGCATGTTTGTTGAAATGAAGCAGGCATTCCTGTGAACATGACCCAAGAGGACAGGGTAGAAGAAAAAACAGATTAGAATGACATTAGCCATTACTGACCTTTGCCAAGTAAGCCTCCACTCTATTTTTTGAGGATAATGCATTTCCAGATGGGTTCATGAATCCTCCTCCAAGGCTAAGAGTTCTATTTAATGCTAGATTACTGCTAAGATTTCCAAACGGAACTGTTTCCAAGACTGGACTTGCTGAAAGGCTTCCACTTACAAAGCTGCTGGCAAGTAAAGACTTGTTTCTCTGACGTTCATGAAGCAGCTTGGCACTGGCTTCTGATAATTTCTCATTAGTTCTGTAAGAAGTTCAGCAGAAGACGAATGGTTAATGGACCATCTTTAAAGGATGCACATTTTGTACTCAGAACACTCTGTGTATATGTAAAAATAAATTCCTGTTTGTCTGAAGACCAGAAGCTGTGACACCACCGCTGCCACCCCATGAACCTTCAGATGGAGCTTCCATCACAGCCCTCTCTCTCTGTTTTGTTTGCCAGCCCACCGGCCTCTTCCCAGACACTGTATTTAATCCAGCACTTTGGGTAAAACACTGCCCCCTGCAGTATAATATAATGATAAAAAGAATTTCTATGCTGTTAGAAAGACAGCAGATTCTCTCAGAGCTCTAGAGGGACACATTAGGCATTTGTGAGAAAAGTCTAACGCTGCAGTTAGCTATACCATTCTTCACTATGTAAAGGTAAAGGTTTCCCTTGCTCGAAACCTAGTCGAATCCGACTCTAGGGGGTGGTGCTCATCTCCATTTCCAAGCCAAAGAGCCCGCGCTGTCCGAAGACGTTTCTGTGGTCATGTGGCCGGCATGACTAAACACCAAGGCGCACAGAACGCTGTTACCTTCCTACTGAAGCGGTACCTATTTATCTACTTGCAATTTCTTGCTTTCGAACTGCTAGGTTAGCAGGAGCTGAGGCCAGAGATGGGAGCTCACTCTGTCACGCGGCACTCGGGTCTCGAACTGCCAAACTACAGACCTTCCAGTCTGCAGCTCAGCATCTTAACCTCTGAGCCACCACAGCCCCTTCTTCATTGTGTACTTTGTACCAAAGAAGATTCCCTGATCTGATTCACAGTAAAGGAAGCATAAAAGAATGTCTCAAGACAACAACTGTAATGTTTTCACACACAAGACGTCTGACTTACCGATCCAGTTTGCTTCCCAAAGCCTTTCTAATTTTCAGCTCTTCTAAATACAGCCCTTTGTATCTTTCCAGTTCTGTATGTGTAGACTCTCTATGAAAGATATTGTCTTGCTGACTGTTTTTTAGTCTGGCCAGCTCAGATTCTAGATCACCAATTCTGTGTTCCAGTTGATTTTTCAGGGAAGCATTATTAGTAGCTCTTATTTGTTCCAAAGTTTCTTGTGAGGCTGCCTGTGTCTAGGACATATAATACTACATTATTAGCTAAAAGAAAAACAGTATTCACCCCTTTCAACCTAAGAGACACAAAGTAGGACTACAAAGATTAGACAGAGGCACCTGTCCCACAGTAAATTCCCTCTCCCATTCCATGCTTCTAATTCACCACTACTCTTCCTGTAGTTCTTCAACTAGAGCATTTGTGTTTCAGCAGGCATGGGGAAGACGTCTTGTTCTGCTGATAGAAATGCCCTCCATTAGAAGGGATTCACTGTGGGATCCAAGCCAGAATATTAACTGGGTGGCATCAGTAAAATATAAAAGATTATCTGGACTATAGAGTTATAAGAAACTAGCAGTAAAGCCCGTTGTGGAAATAAATACAACGGGATCTAGAAAGAGGCTCTGGGGGAGTGCTCTGGCTTTGGGCAAACAGTGTCATTTTGCTGTGGTGACCTCAGCAGGGTATAATGACAGAGTCCACTGTTTTCTCCAGAGGAACTGATCTCTGCTCCCTGTAGTTGTAATTTTGAGTGATCTGTAGCCCTCACCTGGAGATTGGCAACAATTGTTACCCAGGATGAAATGGCTGGTTTGGAGGGTGGAGTCTATGGCATTGTACCTGTCTGAGGTCCCACCCCTCCTCAAACCTCACCCTCTTCAGGCTCCATCCCTCAAATCTCCAGGAATTTCCCATCGGGAGTTGGCAACCCTATCAGGATTGGCCCCAATATGTTTTCTCCCAAAGG
>NW_015168668.1:35220-115683 GCF_001447785.1 Gekko japonicus | reverse complement strand
GTATGAGGTGTGGAATGGAGTGAAGTCCAGCTTCCATATGCAAAAGACCTTGAAGGTTCCATATGCAACTGACATTCCAACTGCCTTGCGGGGAGGGGGGTGAGTTTGAGGTGTGGAATGCAGTGAAGTCCAATCAGCTTCCATATGCAAAAGTCCTTGAAACGCTGGGTGGGACTGCACAAAGCAGCCAGTCAACCCAGCCAGCGTCTTCTGACTGACAGTTCAAGCGTCCATACACTAAAGGAGTGCATTTTAGAACTTTGGCACCCACTATTCAATTATATATAAGGAGAGATTACCTGCAAAAACAAATTGACTTCTTCCAGTTTTTGTCTGATTTCTTGCCTAGCTTGCTCTTCAACTTCTCTCTTGTACTGTTCTCTTTGGTTGAAGTCCATCATATTACTCTGTACATGACGTTTGAGATTAGCGACCTCATTTTCTAGCTGCAGTTTGCTTTTCTCCAGTTTGTCATAATCCTTATGGAGTATCTTTACAGAAGACAACTGTTCTTGTAGATCATGATTTGTAGATTCTAACTGGGTACACCTAGTTGACTCAACCTCCAGTTGGTGAGAAAGTTCTTCTATCTGAATGAAACAAATACTTGTGATCTCAAAACAGGGAATTTGTTAGAATCAAGTAAATCAGATAAAGGTTAAATATTTGTACACTGATGTTGTGGACTATGCTATTTGCCCCAATTAACTATTTATTGCAGACCTGGTTACACTTTTAGAGACATTAAGGCTTGAGATAGCAGAAAACACATTTTAAACAAACTTTTTTATAGCATAATTGTTTTCAATTTGAGAAGCATCTTAATAGGAAAGTATATTTGCTGTGTGGCTGTACTAAAATGAGTAAGTAAATATACAGGAGGGGAGGCATGAAAACTTACATGGGAGAGGAAATCCCATTAATTCCTCCACTGGCTCCTGCCACCACCCTCTTGCTCCAGTATGCACACCTACCTTCCCTCTGCTCCATTTCAGCCCCTTGGTGACTCACCCTCCCTGTCTTTTTCATATAATAATTATTGATTAAACAACACACATTAACAGCTCCAATTTTACAGCTTTATAGGCACCTGTTTCCTCCTCCTTTCCCATCAGCTCAGATCATAGCATCATAGAATGTTAGAGTTAGACGGGACCTTGCAGGTCATCTAGTCCAACCCCCTGCACTGCAGGAGTATACTGAAAGATAGCCCCACATACCTACAACTTCTGATGCCCACCTGATCTTTTCCCTTCCCCACTGCTTATCACCACCTGCTCTCCTGCTCCTTACCAGCTGTCCTTCCACCCCACAACCCCCAAGGCGTCCCCTCTCGCCATTCTAGTCCTCTCTCTTCATCTGTTTCCCTCCCCAAACTACTTTTTTTTGCATTCTTTCTGATTTTTCCCACATTTTGCACTCTGCATTCTCCTCTTCACCACCCTTTCACTCCCTCTCTCTACTCCTATTACCAGCCTACTGACGTCTTTCCACTAATAGCTGCCATTTTTTGTTGCTATCACCTGATTTTTTCTTCCTGTATAACACTACTGCATACACAGATGTTGCTGTTACTGTTGAAGGAGGGTAAGCCCATAAACTTTAAAAAAATGTTCATATTTTCCTACAAAGCTCAAGAGTTTGCAGAAACATAAGCCTTAACCTTGTCCTGATTTTTTGATCTTGGGGGAGGGGGATACATTTTTATTAGCTGTATTATGTTCATTTCATAAAAGGAAATAATTATATAGAATATTACCTTTGTTTTTAGCTTTCCAACTTCTATGTCTATTACTGAGTATCTGGTCTTCATTTCTCCCTGAAAGGTAGTTTGAGATGAGTTCTCCTCACTCTCATATTCTTTCAGTTTCTTTTTAGTTGTCCTTAAGAGCTTCTTAATTCTGCAGGATAAATATTGAAATCCATCAGTTCCACATTTATTGATCCCTTGTTGAGAGAGCAAATTATTTTTTTATTATCTACTTGGAACCAAATTGTGATTGAAACTGTGGCCAAATTTGTATACCTTGAAGTTAGGAAACGAGCAATGTATCAGCAGACAGGGCCTTAAGGGCATGATATGCAATTAGGATGGCATGCATTTCTATGGTATGGGAAGACAGATTCACATAAATATTTCAAACAACATCGGTTAAGGGCAGCCTTATTAAAAGTCTGGAAACCAATCAAAAAGCAATTCTATGGTAAGATCCTGAAGCTGGTTGCACCTTAGAAGCATTCACAAATCCTAAATTGTCAGAAGAAAAACTAGAGATGAGATATGCTGATTTGCTGGATGCAAAAGGTAATTTAAAGCTGCCTAAAGAACTGAATTGGTGGCAAAAAGTACAGATTGAATCAAAGTATTCTAAAGATAAAACGATTGGTTTCAATGAGGAATGGCTTGAAATAGATAAGTTAATGATGGCAGGTGATCAGAATTTTATAAAGAAAATGTATGATTTACTGCTTGATTATAAAATGTTTGATGAAACTGTTAAAATGTGATGGTTTTATGGGCACAAAATGTTGGTCATAATATACAACTTGAACAGTGGAATAAACTTTGGAAAAAAATATTAAGATTACAAAATCTATTGCATATAAAGAAAATATATACAAGATGTTTCACAGATGGTATATAACGTCTGAAAAGTTAGATGTGCTGGAAATGTGAGAATAAAACGGGGTCATTTTACCACATGTGGTGGTTATGTGATAGAGTCAAAAAATACTGGGCAGGGATACATGCTTTGACTCAACAGATTCTGAAATGTAATGTACCCTTTACTCCTGAAGTATACTTATTGAACATTTTCCCTGATACCTTTAAAAGAGATGATTCTTACCTTTTGATTTATATAACTACTTCAGCCATAATATTATATGCTAAATATTGGAGATGCCAAGAGGTGGCAAGTAAGGAGGAATTTATTAATAAAATTTTTGAAGCGGCATACATGGACAAGCTTACGTTAACCTTGAAAGACCACTCAGAAGATTCATTTGAAAATACTTGGCAAAGGTTTTATGAATGGCATAAACATTATATCCTTACTTAAGCAAAACAATGGACAACTAAGAATAAGAGGAGAAGACATGAAGAGACTAAAATTCCTTACTGTTGCAAAACAATCTTTTTTTTAGTATAAGGTAGAAACTATATGTATTAGAAAAGACGCAATAAGCAATATGTAAACAAACTATACCCCCGTTTTATGTTTAGAAGTAGTGTAGTATGTTTGTTTGTATGTATGTCTTTGTTTATGTAGTCAATAATTAAAAAAAAAAGCAGACAGGGCTTTGACTGTTCAGACTGTTTCTTCCCTGTTATAATTCGGTTGTTATGCCAATAAAGGTTGTTTGTTTGTTTGAAATCCATCAAAAAATTAACAGGGAAAAAAAACCCAAGTAAGTTTTGTTTTCGTTTCTGAAAGTGTTCTATGAAGATTTTTTAACGTTCACCCATCGGGACATTCTTTGTTGGAGAATGTAAAAGAACTTTGTTGTATGAAAATTGTAAAGTAGGGTGGCTTCAGTGTGTTCTTTGCTTAATACCCAGTTTCAGAATCATCACAGACTCAAATAGAGTAAATTCTGGCACAGTACAGGAAATCCACTAATGAAATGCATGTTAATTTCACTGGCTGAAGTGAGCATCATCTTTGGCAGTGACAGCAGCAGCAGTGTAATAGATGATGGGAAACAGTAGCTGCCCCTCATTTCCCATCACTGTGGGGCTGCCTTCATCTTTTCACTCATGCTACTTACAGCTACTCTGGAGGCTAAGTATCTTTGGGCACTGCCTACCCAGACACACAGTCCCTATTCCACTCCTTGACCACATAGATTCTGAGATTATCTTTATTTATTATGATAGGGGGCCTTGCAAGGACTCTAACAATGCTATCCTAAGCTGGTCTACTCAGACTACCACTAAAGTCTATTTAATAGGGTTTACTCCCAGGAAAGTATTAGGATTGTACTGAAAAAGGATGGAAATTTAATTCCTTCTCTACCTTTTACTTATTCTGCTGGGTCTGGCTTTGCTCCTCACCCCTGCAATGGCTCTGTTCTTATCTCAGCATATATATACTGGCTCCAACTCCACTTCCTTTCCCCCCTCATCTCCTCCTGGTGTTTGCAGCCACTGCTGCAGTGTCATGCACCATTTTGGGATGCTGCAACAACGCAGAATGCCAGCCAAGCTCCAGAAATTGTGTGTGAGAGAGATGCCTGAACATGTTCAGTAACAGCTCTAAGAGTTTGTTAATTCCTATTTTTTTAACAGATGCAATGTTTCTGTAAAGCTGAGCCCTAAACTGTAGTTGGAACTAACTCCATTTTGCAGATTTGTTTTGATCCACATAGGGCCAGCTCTCAGACATTAGATATGATGTTTACATATGTTTTCAAAAGAAAAAGTCAAGGAAAATGGGGAAAGAGGGTTGTACATATTATCTAGAGGGTATGCAGTGCATTGAAAGGAAAGTAGGCTAGAAACCAGACTCTCTTGTATATTTATCTATGAATGGTAATTTGCAATGATACATTTCAAGTAGAAGTTCTATAAACCAAAGCATCTACTTCTTTATTACTTTCTGAACAACTGAAGTCTACTTACCCATTGCATTCTTTATGTAATTCACTGTTTCTCTTCATTTCTTGACCTAGCCGAATTTCCAGTGACCGTTTTAACTCTGCTAGTTTTTTCACTTTCTTCTTCTCATTGTTAAACTGTTAAAAAACCAAGAATAAGTACGTAATATTTAGGCAACCCAACAAAAATTCACATACCCCATCACTGTTACATAAAAAACTCCTACGATTTGGATCCTAGATCTCTTTTTCTCTAATGGTCATCCTTTTCTCCAGTGCTGGAGTCACATACTCCCCTGCTAGTAGAACGGTATGATCCAATCTATTGGATTGGATGTACCCCTTTCCACATGCAGAAAGTATCTCACAGGAAGTCTATGAACATTATGCAAAGAACTAAAATGAAGAAATTCTTCTACAGCAGAACTTCCTAGCTGTGTCCATGTTTTCCAAATTACCATCACTGAAAAACATCAGAGTAACCCCTAAGAGTACTGACACCATCTGACTATGTAAGTAAGCTGCTGTAATTCTATATTTTAATTTTTCTGAGAAAGTTTATTGTATGGAAGCTAAAACTAAATATGTTCAAAGTATAAACTTTTCAAAAGGTCAAATTAAAAATTATCATGTCACTTTAGGCAAGATATTTATTTTAAAAATATTAAGTCATCTTGTTAATCATAAATGTAAAGAACTCAAAGATTAAAGTCTGAAATATATTATTATTAATTCATTGTGGTAACAATCAATGTAAAGAAATGTTAAAAATTGTGTATTACAATTTTGTTAAGGTGCATTTAGCATATTAATTTGTGGAATATTAAACATACATATAACTTGACAAATATGCATACTGTTTTTCCAAATCTGCACACAGGAATGTAGTTATGATAGTAGAACATTATATTCTTGGTTTTGCCCAGGCCACGGGACGGAGATCGCACTGGTCGCCCTCATGGAAGACCTCTGGAGGCATCTGGATTGGGCGGATCAGCAGTGCTGTTGCATCTGTCCGGCAGCATTCGACACAGTTGACCATCAGTTACTGATCCACCACCTCGCCAACACTGGAGTCCATGGGTCTGCCTTGCAATGGCTTACTTCCTTCCTTCAGGGTCGGGGACAAAGGGTGGCGCTAGGGCAACAGCTATCCCGAAGGCATTCACTGACTTATGGAGTGCCCCAAGGGGCGGTGCTTTCCTTGATGCTATTCATCTATATGTGCCCCCTTGCCGAGATTGCCCGGAGGCATGGGCTGGGATGTCACCAGTATGTGGATGACACCCAGCTCTATCTGCTGTTGGGTGGCCAGTCTGACTCTAAACTGGAAGATCTGGACCAGGCGTTACAAGCTGTGGCTGGATGGCTCAGACTGAGCTGATTTAAATTGAATCCAACAAAGACGGAGGTCTTGTGCCTGAGCCGAGGTGGCCCAAGGTTAGGGATCCCACTCCCAACTTTCGATGGGGTGCCGTTGGTGCCAGTGCCGGAGGTTAGGAGTGCTCTTTTACCATCTTTGGCTGATTAGGCAGTTGGTTCCCTTTCTCGAATACAACGACTTGGCAACAGTGATCCATATGCTGGTCACCTCGAGATTGGACTACTGTAATGCTCTTTACATGGGGCTACCCTTGTCCCAAATCCGGAAGCTACAGCTAGTGTAAAACACTGCAGCCAGGCTTTTGATGGCCCTCCCTATGTGGGAGCACATCCAGCCTGTGCTGAAAGCACTGCACTAGCTGCCGATAGCATACTGAATTCATTTCAAGGTTCTGGTTCTCACCTTTAAAGCCCTTTATGGTCAGGGGCCTACATACCTGAGGGACCGCCTTTCCCCACATGTTCCCCAGAGAGACTGGCCCTCCCAGGTCCCAAAGACACCAGGCTGGCCATAATTGGGGACCGGGCCTTTTCAGTGGTGACTCCGTACTGGTGGAATGAGCTCCCAGAAGAAATCAGGGCTCTGCGGGACCTTTTACAGTTCCACAGGACCTGCAAGATGGAACTCTTCCACCAGGCCTTCAATCAAGGAGCCACATCAAACAACTGAAAAGTGACAGAGCCCTGTTCCTCGGCTTACCATCTACAGCCGGTGCCCCCCAGTAAATAGACCAAGATGAGCTGACAATCAATACAGACCACTTGAACATTCCATCATGATTGTTGCCGCCATCTGTAAGTACTGCTATTAGTATTAGACCTGTTAATAGCACTTTACGATACTTGGATCGTCTTATGGTTATTTTATGAGTGTTTTATAGTTGTTATTTATCTGTTTTAACCTTTTACGTAAGCCGCCCTGAGCCTGCTTTGGCGGGGAGGGTGGGATATAAATTGAACAAATGAATGAATAAGCCTATTAAAGTAATAGGCTGCCTAGTCACCACTGGCGAGTAGAAATCAGCCCCTGGCAACCATGTGATGACTCAGGGGCTTTGATATGCAGCACTGTACCTAGTAGAGGTCTGGGTTCCATACATTGAACAGCTTAGGTCAGTGGTGACTAAACTTCTCTCAGTTATTATTATCAATACTTTCACATCAGAAGCCGCCTGCTTTGCAAAAAGCTCCGGTTCTTGCATCCTTTTTGTGCAGACACATGTTTCAATAAAGTAAATTAAGATAAGGCAAAGTCAGCAGACTGCTATGGTCTGTGTATGACCTTTGTCTTTAGCAAGAGCTACCCTCTCTCTCTCTTTCTTCACTTTTGCCTATTCCCTACAATATCACGCTTTAGGTGATGTGCAACCATTAAAAACAAAATTAAAAGTAAAAACTGAAAATCAGCTACATCATCTCGGTGTCAAACATTCCTTTGTCACCCTACTCTGGACTGCGTTGCTGTCTCACAGGCAGGTAAGGAGAGGGCCAAAGCGAGAATGGCGGAATGAAAAAAGAAGAGGAAGAAGGTGCTGGCTATGATGGAACCTTTGCTGTCTTCAACCAAAAGCCTGGTGGAATATGTCTGCCTTATGAGCCCTGTGGAATTGCATTAAATCCCACAATGCCCTGGTGGTATTATGCAGAGAATTTCACCAGGTCAGAGCCAAAAAAACCCTGGCTCTGGTCAAGGACAGCTGGATATTTTTAGGGCCAGGGACCACCAGTCTCAGCAGAGCATAGTGCTCTCCCGGGGACATACCAGAGGAGCGGTCCCAATGATACACAGGTCCCAGACTGCTCAAGGCCTTAAAAGTCAACACCAAAACCTTGAACCTGACTTGGTATTCAACTGGGAGAGTGTAGCTGGAGCAGCACAGGTCGCATATATGCTGTCCGTGGCATTCCCGTCAGGTCTGGCACCGCCACATTCTGGACCAGCCAAAGCTTCTGGGTCAGTCTCATGGACAGGCCAACGTAGAGTGAGTTACGGTATTCTAGCCTGGAGGTGACTGTTGCATGGATTACAGTGGCTATGTCAGGGCGTGACAGGAAAGGGGCTAATTGCAGAGCTTGGCGTAGATGGAAAATATTTGTGACCTGGATCTCCATAGTTAATGGACTATCTTTAGAAGATCCTCAAATATATTTTTAACCTCTGGGATTTCTTTTAAAATTTTAATTCTTATTACACTTTGGGATTGTAAACTGCATTTTCCAAGGCTTGTGACAGTAAATAGAAACGGTATTTAAAATTTCAGTATGTATCAGTATAGGAGCTGCGGTGGCTCAAATGGTTAAGACGCTGAACTGCAGGCTGTGGAAGGTTGGTAGTTCAGCAGTTCGAGACCCGAGTGTGCCGCATGACGGAGTGAGCTCCCGTCTCTAGTTCCAGATCCTGCCAACCTAGCAGTTTGAAAGCAAGAAATTGCAAGTAGATAAATAGGTACCACTTCAGTGGGAAGGTAACAGCGTTCCGTGTGCTTTGGTGTTTAGTCATGCCGGCCACATGACTACAGAAAACGACTTCAGACAGCGCTGGCTCTTCGGCTTTGAAACGTAGATGAGCACCGCAACCCTAGAGTCGGATTCGACTGGCTTTCGAGCAAGGGAACCTTTACCTTTTATGTATCAGTATGCAGGCTACTAACATTTTTATAGGCTAGAAACTTAACTCATTTCAAAGTCTGATGGAAGCAGTGGAGCCTGGAAATCTCCCAGAACTACAACTGATCCCCAGACTACAGAAATCAATTCCCATGGAGAAAAAGGGCTGCTTTGGAGGGTGGACTCTGTGACATTATACCCCTCTGAGATCCCTCCCCAGGCTGCACTCCAAATCTCCATGAATTTTCCAACCCAGACTTGGCAGCCCTAGATACAACATGAACTGAGTTTATTTTATGGGATGCATCTAATTCTTTTACTGGTGGGGAGAAATTAAGTACTTGGAACAGCTTACATTTTTTCCTACCATCTGTATGCTCACTGGACTTACTTGAGCTAGTAACTCCGTCTTCTCTCTATCAAGCTCAGAAAGGCGAGCTCCAAGTTTTGATCTTGACTTCAGTTCTTCTTCCCACATGCTGTAAGTATCCTGGGCAGTTACTGATAGCATAGTTTGTTTCTGGACCTAGAAAACAAGCACAGTGCTCTTGATGGAGAAATGTTACAGAATGTATGTTTAAACTAGTCAGGCAAACATTGTACTGAACCATACACCCAATTTAGACTTCACAGAATTGGTCACCAAGCCATGGTTTTGCAACTGGGAGCTATTGTGCGAGCTTGCTTACACGTCCCCATTCTTCCTCCTTCTCATAGCCTGATGCACTCCCTCTGCAATGGTTTACAATAAACATAGTTTCAACAATGTCCAATTTGGGCAAACGTAGTCATGGCAGTAGAGATTTATATCCACTTCAAATTGTGGTTTCAGGGTTCAATATACATTCTAATTTCTTCTAATTTTAAATGACATACCTTTGTTTTGCAAATTTAGCTGTCCCAGATGGCTTTACCAAGGAGGAGAACAGAAGAATGATCTTGGGAGTGAATAGGACTGCCCACCCCCCATGGTGGAGGATCCCCTGCCACCAGGCCCTGTTGCCTGCCACCACTGGAAGCAGTGGGACAAGAAAAATAAAGAAAAACAAGGTCTTTTCTAGTTAACAGGAAGTTCTTACTGTCTAGTTCCTGGCAATTCCTAGAGCTACCCAGAATCTAGGAATCACCAGAAACTTGGTGGTAAGAAAACACGGTTGCGTTTACCTGTAAAAACAGGTTGCTTAGCTGTAACTGATGATCTTCGAGTGGTCATTTGTGCAGTCACACACTTGGGTTGGGTGCTTGCGCATGATCCCGACCTCGGAAAGTTCTATAGCTAGCCATAGGCATTTTGGCACACTTTCTCCCCTGCTCTGGGGAGCAGGCATCAACTGCACATGCCTGGAGCTGAGGAGAAAGCCACCTCCCAGTCAGTTCCTTTGAACTGCCGGCGGTAAGTTCCATCAACTAAAGGTAAGTGACAGAGAGCTGCCAACAGTGGGGAAGGCTGGGCAGGTGTGTGTGACTGCACAGATGACCACTCAAAGATCATTAGAAGTTTACCTTCTTTGTGGTCTCTGTGCAGTCTCACACTTGGGTGATTAGCGAACTAGACAGAAAACAGGATGTAGGGTGCTGGCAGCTGGCATAAAGAGAAAATAATAAAAACCCTTTAACTGTTATAGACCTACCTGAGAGGTGTTCTGAGGAAGAGTGTCAGTGAAAAATGGACCTCAGCACCGTCTGACTGAAGGAGGTGTCCTGGCAAGCCTTGATGTCCAAAGTGTAGTGCAACACAAAGGTCAATGAAGAGGACCATGTAGCTGCCACACAGATGTCATCAAGGGAAACACCTTAAAAGAAGGCTGCGGAGGTCAACACCACCCTGGTTGAGTCTTGCTAACTTGTAACACAGTGAGATGATAAAAGTGACCCACTTGGCCAATCTGTGTGTAGAGACCTTTTGACCCTTACTGGGTTTGCCACAAGTCACAAAAAGATATGTGTCCTTCTGGAACAGCTTGGTTTTGCTGTAATCCACCCTGAGCCCACTTGCGGAGAGGGTGAAATAGAAGTTGAATAAATAAATAAATGTAAAATGACAAGGCGCTTCTGACATCCAATGAATGTAGGGCTCACTGGCCATTATCAGCAGAGTCTGGGAATATGGCAATAGTTTGGGACAAATGAAAGGGACGACTTTAGGTAAAAACAAAGAGTCCGGGCGTAACACCATCCTGTCCTTATGAAAAACAGTTTAAGAAGGGTCCACCCTAAATGCACAAAATTTGCTCACCCTCTTGGCAGAAGTCACTGCCACCAGGAAAACCATTTTCCAGGTTAACAGACGAAGATCAATGGTTGCCAGTGGCTTGAAGGTCTTGCCCATGAGTTTTGCTAGCACTAGTGACAGACTCCAGTCTGGGACCAAGGGTGTTTGAGGAGAACGGAGACAGAGCATTCCTTTCAGGAAGGACTTGGTGACTCTGTAAGAAAATAATGTACTACCATCCACAAGATTGTGGTTAGCTGATATGGCAGCCAGATGAAAACCCAACTTCTGCAGGGAAACCAGGAACACAAGAACCTCTGGGAGGGGTGCACTCTTAGGATTGTTCAGCTTCGAGGCTGCATAAATCACAAAACATTTCCATTTAGCCTGGTAGGTCCTTCAAGTAGAGGGCTTCCTGGCATTCAGCAGCCCTTCTCGAATGTCTGGGGGGGAAATTTAAGGGTTTATACACCCTTCTGTTAATTTGAAGAACCTGGGGTCATGATGGAGAACCCTGCCTCACTGCTGTGATAACAGGTTTGGGGCTGGAGGAAGAGGCAGGTACCTGTTGTTTGAAAGACAAAGACGATGTGGAAATCAGGGTTGCCTGGGCCACCGGGGGGTAATCAAGATGCAGGAAGTCCGATCATTAACAATCTTCTGAAGGACTCGCAGAATGAGTGGGTATGGGGGGAATAGGTAGAAAAATGTGCCTGTCCAATCATGGAGGAAGGCATCCCTGAATCATCAGTTTCATGGTCACCCCCTGCTGAAGAAACTGTGATATTTGGTATTCTCCGTGGTGGTGAAGGCATTGACTCCTAGATGATGATGAAGAAGAGATTGGATTTATACCCTGCCCTTCACTACCTGAAGGAGCCTCAGAGCAGCTTACAATCTCCTTCCCCTTCCCACAACAGACACCCTGTGAGGCAGGTGGGGCTGAAAGAGTTCTTTCGAGAACTGCTTTTGAGAGAACAGCTCTGAGAGAAGTCACTCCAAGGTTACTCCAGCAGCTGCATGTGGAGGAGTGGGGAATCAAACCCAGTTCTCCCAGATTAGAGTTTGTGCTCCTAACCTCTACACCAAACTGGATGACTGAAGGTCTTGAAGACCAGAATCAAGTAAGTCAGAAAGGAGTTGGCAATGGAGCTTGAAGTGGCAAAGAAGCCATGTCTAGAGAGGCCACATCCAGAAACATGCAAATGGGACCACGAATGTGGTGGAGGCCATATAAGTCCCAGAAGTCGCTGGATGGCATTCACAGACTGGAGAGGCCTTGTTAGGACAGGCTTCGCCATGGTCTGCACGACAGAAGCCCTGTCTGCAGGAAGGTAAGCTTGTTTGTCGGTGGTGTGAAGCCTGGCTCCAATGAACTGTAGGACCTGAGTGGGTTGCAGAGATGACTTGCTGCAATTTACACAAAGGCCCAGGCATGCCAGCAGATAGATGTGGATGTGGATATCAGTCAGTAGTTGTCAATGAGACTGTGCGACCAGTAACCAGTCATTGATGTAGGTCTCCCTCATTGCCTCAGGGCCGCTGCCACCACAGCCATACATTTGGTAAAGACACAGAGTACAGTGGACAGTCCGAAGGGAAGCATTCTGTACTGGTAGTTGGAGTGACCCAGTGCGAAGCGCAGGAACCACCAGTGCTGGGGGCAGATTGTCACGTGAAAATAGGTGTTTTGAAGTTCTACTGATGCCATCCGAGCATTCACAGGGATCAGAGGAAGAATAGTTTGCAACGTAATCGTGCAAAATTTAAGATGCTTGATGAAGCGGGTCAGATCTTTTAGGTTCATTATGGGCCTTTTGCCTCCATTCTGCTTTGGGACTAAAAAATATCTGGAATAGAACCACTGGTGGTGTGTGATAGCTCCCTTGTTGAGGAGGCTGTTCACTTCTTCCAGGAGAAAGCAGGACAAAATGTGGGGTGGGTGGGAGAGAGTCAAACTTTATGGCATACTTCACCCAAATGATGGTGAGGACCCAGGTATTCGTGGTGATGGAGTTCCAAGCTGACACATAGGGATGAAGTCTGGTGCACACAGGTGGTGTAGCGAGAGGTGGGGGAAGGAGAGCAACTTGTCTGGAAAAGTCAAAGAGGCGGTTTAGGTGGCTGGAAGGGCCTTTTAGTAGATGGTGTCTTTGTCTTGGATTGGTAGCCCTGCTTAGGTGGTAATGGTTTCCTCTTCCAGGTCTCATGAGTGAGGTGAGTGTTGACGTTTTTGGTACTTCGGCTTCTATTGTTTGGACTTATTTCATTGTATGGAGGGTCGCAATATTCCAAGGTTTCTGGCCCATTTTCTGCCATTGCCCACTGTTGTTAGAGTCTAATCTGTGGAAGCATGGAAGGGACCTTCCCCATCAAAGGGGAGATCTTTGATCTTGGTTTTGATATCTGCCTGGAGGGAGGTAGCCTTGAGCCAGGCATGTCTTTGTAAAGTGATGGCTGTAGCCAGTGTCTTCAAGGAGCAAATTGCTGTGTGACTTCCTTCATGGCTTCTTTAATAGGGTCAACTGCTTCTGCAATTGAACCTTTGATGGTTTCTTGAATTAGAGCCTGCAATTTTTTGCCTTGGGAAAGTTGTAGGGTTGAGGCCACTGACTTTGTTGTAACTAGTGAACTTAGTGGCATTCTCGGTGGTCTACCAGTTCCTGCCATTTCCATGAAGTTGATATTATAGGTTTTCTATCCAAAAATCCAAAGGGAAATGCAGTTCTCCTATAGACCTTCCAGTAATCTCAAAATAGGAGGAGGTGAAAAGAGAAAGAGAGGCAAAGGAAACAAAAAAAGCCCTATAAAAGATTTCTTTTAAATGTACTCCTTTGTTGATTCTGCCAAGAATAGTGTTTTGGAACAAGTTGCTCTGTAAATTGAAAATAATAACAGCTCTGATATCTGTTGCCATCTAAGCCTAATGCAGCCACAGGAATGTGTTTCAAGGTCACACGTATAGTCAGTCCACTTATAAAAAAAAACAGCCTCAGAGACAATTAATGGAGAGAAAGAGAAATTATAATCTGGTGAAACAACGCTTAGGATAGATCCAATAATAGCAGATCAAATAAGTCACAGAAGGCTCTTCCAATTGTCCTTACAATATGTTGACATACAAAGGATGCTCAGTCCCATTCCAGTTTTTATGACCCAAAAATTTGTACTGAGTGCCCTGGATGGTCTACACTCCACCCCAAATAGGGGAAAAAATTGAGAGTGTTGCAAAGGGTCTTTAAAGTTAATAACAACAGTCAGGTACCATACAACTCGATTATTCATAAAGTTTGGCAAAGTTTCCTTCTCAAGAGCTGCCCAAAGTTAAAAGCAAAGTCATGCCAGGTGTTTTTTCTTAGCCGGCCGCCTTTACTAGAGATGGGGGGGGGGAACCTCCTGACTCTGTTCTTTAATAACCCTTAAGATTGTAAGGGGCAGATAGTATGCAGATTAAAGAGTCTCTCCTTTGACTGTAGCAATAAAGTTTTACTCACAGTGATGTAGTCGGCTTTCTTCAGCTGGGTTTCTAAACCCCCCCCCCCAGTCACAGGAAGCAACAGCTAGCAGCCCATAGCCATGGGCGTTCTCTTCGGTCTTTGCGTTGGAGGCGATCCTATGGTCTCACCCAGTGTGCAGCTGCTGCATGGGGGTCTCAGATCAAGCCTCTTGCACTACTCCCCCATCTCTGGAGAGGTAGAGGGGTCTCGGTCGAGCCAGAGCCCCTTTAAAGATCAAAAGAAGCCGGTGCGCATAAAAGCACATTGTCTCGCCATGCTGCAACCTGCTCCTCTCCAATCCTTAGTAAACTTAAAGGGCAGGTAGAGGAGAGTCAGCTAGAGATTCACTGCATGTTTGGCATCCCTAGCCTGCTGGGGGGGCATTCTACCACATCACAAAATGAACACGTTCGGTAAACGGGAAGGTCTGTGAAGTTTCGTGTAGCCCACAAACCATGAACCTACCATGAACCAAAATTAACCTCCATTTTCCTGGTTCATGCCCATCCCTAATACTTATGTTCCGTGTTTCACCTGTCTTTCCCTTCCCCTCTATCCCTCTCTTTCTCTCCAATGCCTCTCTTTCTTTTTATCTATTATGGGATTAAGGCTGCAAACAGTGAGAGAGAGGGAAAATTAGGATTTATTATTACATTGCCTGTTAAAACTGTAAACCTGTAATAAAGCTCTAATGTAAGAAAAAACTTATGACATGATTGCCAAGTGTATGAAACAAATTCTGATTCTCCACAGGAAGAAAAATGAACAGCCTGGCTTGGCAAATTAGTGTTATCATTCATCACTGGTTATTGTGCATCATATTTAAACTTTCCATCATTTAATTACATTTAGGTGAAACTCCTTACTCCCTTTTTAATTTCTGCCATTTTTGGTTGAGAACTCTGGACAAATCAATAGGTGAAATTTCTGTCTTCTGGAGAAGACTGCAACCTCTTGGCAGAGAATATGATTAAGGAGCACAAATCAATGTGGTAATGTATGCTCATGAACATGTGCCATGTTTAGTTGGTCTGTAGTAGATGGAAAAAATTGTCTTGATCCTTTTTAAGACATGTAACTAAAGAGTTAATACAAACTTTTATATGATACAAGTGGAAGACTATCAAGACTACTAAACAGTAAGCCATATCTCCTTGCTTTAGGAGCAGATTTCTGAGCAAGCAGAAGAGACTGATATAGTTTGAGAGGTTAAGGATAAGGCTTCAAAAACCATAGCAAAAGAAGCTGTTTCACAAGGCAAGGTTGTACTTCTTGAACGTTTTTGCCCATGGAGGAAAAAGCTATGGAGAATAAACATTTCTTAAAATGTAATTTTTTGAACCTGATCAATATATCTAATTCTCAACTCTCTATGGATACTTAACTCCAGAGATTGGAACCATGAACAGACAAAACAGATCTTTCTACAAACCTGAGAAAAGCCCCAAGTTTGTAGAAAAATATAAAACAAAAAATACATAGCGGGAGGGATTAAAAACCTTCGGAGTGATAAAAGGCTGTTGGTGTACGGCATGGGGAGTTAAACCTGAACAGAAAGAAGCCTGTGATTTTAAGAAACAAATGCCCTTATGCCAGGTTGGTGTAGTGGTTAAGAGTGGTGGACTCTAATCTGGAGAATCAGATTTGATTCCCCACTCCTCCACATGCAGACAGCAGGGTGACCTTGGGTCAGTCACAGTTCTCTCAGAGCTCTCTGAGCCCTGCCTACCTCACAGGGTATCTGTTGTGAAGAGAGGAAGGGAAGGAGATTGTAAACCGCACTGAGACTCTGAGTGAAGGGCGAGGTATAAATCCATCTCCTCCTCCTCCTTTTCTTTTCCCTCTTCTCCTTCTTCTCATTCTCCTTTGCCACTGATAGGCAACCACACTTGTATTGCCAGCCCTTCAAGCCTTGCTTTCTGTCTTAAAAGGCAGGGCCCTTCTGGCTTTTGAGGGAAGATTGATTCGGGTCAGGCCTGGCAGCAATCACCAGGTGTAGCCCAGAGGTGCTGCCTTACTCTCAGGTAGCCCCAACAATGGGGTACCCTACTTCTGACCTGAACCAGAGACCCACAAAGTCAGGCCAAGGAAGACACTCTTAGCCTGAGCCACAGAGATAGCCAACACTTTGCAAAAGGGTTTCCATTTCAGGATACACAAGGCAGCTCTTGAAGTAATCTCCAGTCTTCCCCCTCCACCCAGCAAAGGTATGCATATGAAACAATAGTGAGTTCCACCAGGTACAGTATCTACATTTCTAAAGTTATTCAGTGGTCACCTGGCGAACAGCCCTTCTCTCTCCAAACCTGCATGTAGCCCGTTTTGTTTGACTCCTATGCCTATGCGAAAACTCTTTTGTCTAAAACAACTGTCCTTCCTGCCCCATCCCTCAAGATACCAAGATAAAACTAATTAAACATTAGTTTCATCAGCAATCCTTCCTGACACCAATCAGGGACCCATTTCCCACCTTTTGTCTAAACCTGGGAACCTATTCAACCTGCCTTGGCGGGACCATCAGGGGTCATCAAACCCATTCAGCCAATGGGCATTAATTTCATCAATGCTATTGTGCATCCAGACTCTGCCCCTCTGGGACTTCATTGGTCACACCTAGGTTTTACTCTTCCTGGTGTCACACCCCCTTGGACCCATTATTGGTCCAGGAAATCTTTTGCCTTTACTTGAGACAAGCCCCTCAAGGCCTCCTATTGGTGTGCATTGTTTTCCCATGTCTATATCCACCAAAGCATATGGCCTCGACTGTGTGTCTGCCCGGACACCAACTGGCAATTCACTCCCAAACTTTGTTTGGGCCATAATCTCTTCCCCATGGACCTCTGCACATCTGGACAGGGACTATAACCCCCATAACTGACCCTACCGTTCACTATTATCAGTTACGTTTTCTTAGTTCTGCACTGTGTGCTCTTTCTTGAATGCTTAGTGTGCTTGTCATTAGGGAAATTCTTCAATAAAAACTATTTGATTCACTCTTCAAATCTGGAGTCTTCCTACTGGACCGGACCTTAGTATACACAGGTGTGCAGTCCCTGGTATCCCTCTGGCCTCCTCTGCCTCATAGGTAATTTCCCCCAACAACAAGGCAGGCCAATGGTGGTAACACAGGCAACTTGCTACTTGCTATGTGCATGACTCACCCAGGCCTGGCTGCTTGCTACTGTTCAACAGTAGTCACCTTATGGAAGCCAGTGTGGTGCAGTTGTTAGGGTTTCAGACTAGGATCTGGGAGACACAGATCACCAGTCTGCCATGCAAGCTCATTGGGTGATCTTGGACCAGTTACACATTCTCAGCATAACCTACCTAACAGTGTTGTTGGGAGTATATATTGGAGGTGAGAATGATGTAAGTTGTGGAGAAAGGTAAATAAACAACAGATGTAGTTGAAGATGGGAGAAAGATAAAAGGTAGCTAGGTTGGTTGGTCAGTGGGTAGGAAAAAGTGAAGAAAGCAAGGAAAGGTGAAGATATGAAGGCTGCCAGTTGAAGGAAAAAAGGAAATGGTGTGCGGGAAGGGGATATGGGGAAACTGAGTTCCCCACTGCCCAACTGGGCCATAGTTTTCCAGGGCAAAGGCCAGGGAAGGGAAGGAGGGAGAACAGACAAAGCTATGATGTTTGGTGGGTGGGAAGGAGAGAAGGAAACAGGAAAAGAAGAGAGGTGATGGGGTTTTCAGGGAAGGGAAGGAGCAAATAGTAGGTGAGGGGAAATGAGATGCCTCCTGTAAGTTCTTGCAGGTCCCCCACTTGTTAATTTATAATGCAGATATAATAAAAGTACAGTGATGCAAAGAGCTTAAGATTCTTGTTTCCTGTTATTTGGGTACATCAAATGCAGCTTACACACTTATAGCTTGTTTTTGTACTTGCGTACTGTCCTTCCAGATGAGGCTTTCAAATGCCACTCATAATTTTGGTCAAAGAGCTTTATGAGAAAGGAAAGAAAAAACAACCCTCACTGCTACACAAACTAAATGAAAGAATTTGAGGATGTCATCCAAGTCTCCTTGTGTGGCTCTGAAAACAACAACCAATTAAATTTATTTTTCAGCCCAGGAAAAAAAAATGGAGACATGCATGGGATTTCCCAATGCTGAAAAAGAATGACTAAAGCCTACCAGAGATACTTCTAGTACAGTTCAAGGGAAAGAAACAGAAAAAAACATCTCCAGTATACAATCTTAGGACACCTCCCCCCCACTATTATTATGCAAATGTATCCAATCACAAATTATTAGCACATTAAGAATTTATTATACCTGACGGTTTAGTTGTTCCTCTAAATGTTTTTTTGTTGTTTGCAAGACAGTTATTAGTTCCTCAAGACGATTATGAACCTATATCCAAAAATTAAAATACTCATTTAAAAACTGTGAAGGTCTTAAGAATTAATGCAGGGAAATCTCTACAGGGAATAAAATATCTGGATTTCATGCAGATACATTCGTTAGTTTTGATCAGAAACTATATTATAGCTAACAAAAAAGGATTCCATCACTTTATAATGTCAAAGAATCCTTAAAAGATAGAGGTTATATTAATAGTTATTCAAATGTTTGTAAGACAGTTTACTGTTCCCAACCTCTTCAGTAGGCAGTACAAAATTTTTAAATTTTAGGACTTAAGAAGAGACTCAGTCATAAATGGGAATTGTCCCCCCCCCCTTTACCCACCAGTAAGATGACTGACTTACAGAGGCACTTTCCTGCAGATCTTTCTGAAGTATCTCAATTCTGCTAGTTTGCTCTTTGTTTGTAGCTTCCAATCTGGCATTTTCTATTTCAACTCTTAAAAGAAAATAAAACCCTACTTTAACTTGTAAACATTTATTGACTTATTTGAAATGTTCCATAAACGTTCTACAAATTGCATATACCTAATTGATACATAGTAAGTCCCCATTCTTCTGTCTAAAAATACAAGTTGAATACACTGTGTTAATTTTTACCTTTGTATATGTTCTTCCAAATGTTTTACAGCAGTATTTGCTCCTGATGATGCTAACAGCAAGTCTTGTAACTTCTGAGGCACCACACTCACTTCACTTTCCTTAGCATCCAAAGCACTCTTCAAATCCTGAATACACCTTTGGGAATGGATATATTGTTCTTCTGACTCTTGCAGCTGCATGAACAAAGAACCAAATGAAGGGGGGGGGGAATCTACTGGCAAACAGGTTTTAGCACTGAGAAGCCCTCTGCCCTCCCCTCACCCCATAGACCAAACTAATAAGAACAATGTGGATGAGTAGTAAGAGAAGGTTACTTCAAGAAAGTAATTTATTACATCACTAAAATAATGGCAACAAAGATTAGATCTGAAACACCTTCCACTACGGAACACTGACTGGCGTAAAGCCAGTTCCATTTCTCTCTCATTTTTACAGAGGTTTCTTGGATCACCTCTGTTTCAACCTGCACAAAATTCTATTGGGGCCAAATACATTGCCATTTACATTAGCTTGAACTCCATTCATATACTGTATTATTTTGTTCCCAAATAAGCAGGGCTTTAAAAATATGTAGAACTAAGTAAAGGACTGAAGATAAATGTAATAATTTACCTTAGATTTTATCCTTTCGATTTCCTTTTGAAGCTCCTGTTTATCCTCCTCTAAGTGATTACGATAGCGGGTTGTAACTTCAAGTGCAGCTTCTGACATGGACTGCTTTTTAAGAGAATCTGCCAGCTCTTGCTGCAGTTGTCTTAGTGCACCCTAACAGAAGCATTTTAATGAAAATGGTCAGAAGCAATTAAAAGTGCCTTTCTAGATTACAGTTATTTAAAAGAGAAATATGTTTGTCAATTTCAAGAACTTTGGTTCACTCAAAATGGAGTTTGCTTTAAAAGTCTGGTTCAGCCTGGCTGTGACCTGCCTTTGTAAAAATTGTTGTCTTAAGTCTCCTATGTTTCACACAGACATGTTGGGGAAAGCAAATATCTTTGCACCTGCAAGATAACATGTTCCCTCTCTGGCCTTGGCTTCTCTCATTAACATTCCAAAGCAATTAAGTCCTGTGGGAAGGGGGTGGTGGTGTGAAGCTGTAGATCACATCACCTGCTCTTCTGACATGACCAGAGCCCAATCTGTAAGGGAAGATCTTGTCTCACTAACCTCTTAGTGTTCTTTGAGGGAGTGAACAAACATGTGGACAAAGGGGACCCAACAGATGTTGTTTACCTTGACTTCCAGAAAGCTCTTGATAAAGTTCCTCATCAAAGGCTCCTAAGTAAGCTCAATAGCCATGGGATAAAAGGACAAGTCCTTTTGTGGATCAAAAACTGGCTGATTAATAGGAAATGGAGAGTGCGTATAAATGGGCAATTTTCTCAGTGGAGGGTGGTATCAGTGGGGTACCGCAGGATTCAGTACTTGGACTGATGCTTTTTAACTTGTTCATTAATGATTAAGAGTTGGGAGTAAGCAGTGAAGTGGCTAAATTTGCAGATGACACGAAGTTGTTCAGGGTGGTGAGAACCAGGGAGGATTGTGAGGCACTCCAAAGGAATCTGTTGAGGATGGGCGAGTGGGTGTCAACATGGCAAATGGGGTTCAATGTGGCCAAGTGCAAAGTGATGCATGTTGGAGCCAAAAATCCTAACTAAAAATAAACGTTGATGGGGTCTGAACTGGCAGAGACTGACCAAGAGAGAGATCTTGTAGTAGATAACTCAATGAAAATGTCGAGATAGTGTGCAACTGCAAAAAAAAAAACACAAAACCCAACGCTATGCTTGGGATTATTAGGAAGGGAATTTAAAACAAATCAGCCAGTATCATAATGCCCCTGTATAAGTCAATGGTGTGACCTCATTTGGAGTACTGTGTACAGTTCTGGTCACCACACCTCAAAAAGGATGTTACAGCATTGGGAAAAGTGCAGAATAGGGCAACTAGAATGATAAAAGGGTTGAAACACTTTCCCTATGAAGAAAGGTTAAAGCGCTTGGGGCTCTTTAGCTTGGAGAAACGACGACTGAGGGGTGACATGATTGAGGTTTATAAGATTATACATGGGATAGAGCAAGTAGAGAAAGGGTTACTTTTCTCCCTTTCTCACAATACAAGAAATCATAGGCATTCAATGAAATTGCAGTAGGGTTAGAACAGATAGAAGGAAGTACTTCTTCACCCAAAGAGTGATTAACATGGAATTTATTGCCACAGGTGATGATGGTGGCTACAAGCATGGACGACTTCAAGAGGGAATTAGATAAACATATGGAGCAGAGGTCCATCAGTGGCTAGCCACAAGGTATAGATAGGAACTCTCAGTCTGGGGCAAGTGATGCACTGTATTCTTGGTGCTTGGGGGGGGGGCAACAGTGGGAGGGCTTTTAGTGTCCTGGCCCCACTGGTGGACCTCCTGATGGCACCTGGTATTTTTGGCAACTGTGTGACAGAGTGTTGGACTGGATGGGCCATTGGCCTGATCCAACATTGGCTTTTCTTATGTTCTTACGTACAATGAAATCATCCTTTCCCTGATTGGCCTACTTGTATCTGGAAGACATTGCTTGAACCCTAATTGGTGCAGAGGCCTAGCAACCGGTTGGGATTCAAACGATAAATAAGCTACCTTAACATGTATTCAGGGGACATGATGGTGTTTGCATGTAAAGCTGACACGTAGCATCACTTTGCTCACTTCTGGCCAACTTGGAAGCTCTGACTGCTGAAGCCAACCAGCCTGGCATTGGGACTCTGGAGACAGAGTACATTTTGGACCCAGAACATTGAATGGGTAACATCTTGCTTTTTGAGAACCAAGGTTCTACAAGTGTTTAGCTAGTTTCTTAATCTCTAGTTTTATTGTTTTTCCTCACGGTAACCTTTTAAGTAATTCTGCACTTTTTATTATAATAATACTCTTTGCACTTAATATATTTTATTTACCAACCTCTGTTTCTGTCTCCACTGCTGCAATAATACAATCTGGTGCCTAGACTGGCGGTGTACTACCTTTAGAGTAACTTGTAGGTCTCCTGCTGTGAGTCAACCTTTAATACTGGTAAGGTTGGTAGTTTGGCTCTTGACTGGAGGGACCCAGAAGGACTGGTGGTAGCCCTACCAAATTAAAGGTATACAGGTGCCTTTAACACTCTTTGTAATTTTAGCTAGCCAGCCTCTTGAAGAAAGTCTCCAGCCCAGCTTGGGCAGGAGGGAGGCGCTCTTTGATAGTCAAGCTAATTTATAAAAGGTGCTAAATTAACAGTACTGTTACTGACCACTAGACATTAGATTCACTTCCTGTACAAATCAACCAAAAACACGTGGGCAGTTCATAGCATTTACTACCAATAGGAAGACAGTAAGCTTCCCGTGCCATTTATCTTTAACTTAGGCTACAGTTCTTAAAATACGGTGTACAATTAATCTGATCGGTTTCCTTCTGCAGTACAAACAGTAGTATCAAATGGTACACTACACAGTATTTCCTTCAGCCTCTAAAGGCAAGATGTGTGAATGCTCATTTGGAAGATGATACCACATGGACTAATCCTCTGTGCCCAAACACTGCTCCCAAGCTGCATTCATTCTGTTAGATGTTGTTACTGGAGAATTATACCCTCAGTATATCTTAACATTTAAATTAGTGTTGATGGATTATACTTACCTCTCTCTCTGCTTTTTCTGTTTCATATTTAAAGACTTGATCCCTTAAATTATTGCATTTTGCGGTTAACTCCTTATTCCTGTCTTCTATCATTTGTACTTGCTTTTCACTATCAGCTCTGAGTTTAGTAAAAATATCATTAAATCTATCTTGAACACTGCTCACTACTCTTTCTTTAATAATACCCTGGTTTTGAAAATCTTCAAGTTGCTGACGGAGTAAAAGATTTTCACTCTGGAGCTGTGCCAATCGTTCTTGCAAAGATTCCTGTTTTACCGCGTATTTGTTTATTTGATCCTTTTCCATTTGCCGTGCATTTTCAAGTTCCTTCACTTGACACTGGGCTTGACTTAGATCCCTTTGAATACTTTCAATATGTAAGTTCTTTTCTCGGAGTGTGTGTGTTACATGATGCAGTTCATTTTCTAGGCTATTCGCTTTGCTTTCAGTTCTACCCAACAGCTGAGACATGCTCTTGTTGGTCTCCTGTAGATTAAACAGATCTTGATTCCATTTGTCTTTTAAATGAACCCAGTCATCACGCTCTCGCTGCAGTGTTCGTTCAAGATCATTCTTTGATGCACTAGTCCGTTCTAGTTCCTGAGTGGTGAAATTCAAACGGGAACGAAATGAATCAAGCTCCACCTCCAGTCTTTCTTTGTCTTCTTTCATGTGCTCTAACTTAGAGTTTAGCATGACACATTCTGTTTTGGTTACGTTTATTTGTCCATTGTACTGAAGAACTGTTTGAGTCAAAGCCTCTTCATTTAGTTTCAACTCTTTTTTAAGTTCTTCGTTTTTTTCTTTTAGAGCTTCGTTTTCTTCTGAATACCTGGTTTCTTCTTCCCGATGCTGAACTCTTACCTGGTCAAGCTCTAGTCTTAATACAGCAAGTTCATCTTGGACAATTTGATTTTTGTATAACAGATCCTTTTCTTGGTCATGATGATCAGCCATCTGAATGATCCAGAGTACAGAAAAACAAAGTAAATGAAACTGCATTAAAAAAAGCAAACAACTCTAACTTGATTTTTCTTTCCCCCTTCATACTCAAACACGGAAATAAGTTACATTCTGGCAGAACAGACTTTGATCCTAGCTGCATCATAATATGTACAAATATATACTTATTTTTCAAGGTAACACTGTCATTGGCTACATTTTTACCAGGTATACATGCTACACATTGCTCATATTGTGCTCCAACCATGGGTTTCAGCTGGTGGAAAAAGGAGAATGTGATCCCCTTTGACCTCCAAAAGTGTCATGCTGGGGTTCAGGGGACCTTGATGGTCATGTGGGACAAAGGGGTACAGAAAGGAGGGGAATTAGTTGAGATTGTGAAAACGCTGACTGCATGCAACCACATATATCTTAAAACACACCTACAACACGTGAAGCACATAACAGAGAAGCAACAGCCCCAGGGCCAGGAACAAGTTGAGGGAGGCTTTTCACTAACTCCATGCTGGCACTGAGGAGACTACGGGGTGGGCTCCTGCAGCAGGTTGACACCAACAAATCAGCTCCTCTGGGGGCTGGCCAAAGCTCCAGGTGGACCTGGAGTAGGGAGGCTTCTGTTTGGTCTGCCCCTTGCAGAGGCTTCACTCTCTACTGTTTTCAGCTTGGAAGATCAGTGGTTGCAGTGGAGTTCTTCTTTTCTCCGGTCAGCAGCAGTGGTGGGGCTTCTCCTGCGGTGATCTTCCTCAGGCTTTCCCTTGGCATCTGGTCCTCCACTCCTGGATGCCGGGAGACCCATCACCCTCCAAGTCCTCATAGGGTTCCTGGAGCACTTCACAGATATTTGCTGGTCTGAGTTCAAGGCTACCCTTTTCTGCACTGCATTTATGGTGGCCTGGGGGTGGGGTGGACTTCCGCAGCAGCAAATTGCTCTCAGCTTCACGCCACAACAGCTCCAGGTACACCCTCGAGCTGGGGGACATTTCCATAGAGGGTTCCAGTCTCTTTATCATTTTGTACACATCTAAAACAAACCAGGAATGGTGTGGGTCCTGGATTTTCTATGCAGCTTCCTCTGAAAGGGGGTTCCGCATTAGGTCTCAAGGACTGCATACAGTTTGCATGGCTGGGCCACAGAGTGATGCACTGGGACTCTCTCGTATCAATGGTCTCCCGCCAGGTATTCTACCTGGGTTCCCTGGATGCAATCATCATTCAGCTTTGTGAAAAAGATCTTCCAGGCCAAAAAGGAGTTGATCCTGCCATTGCCATAGTGGTAGAATTGGGGACTAATTTCCAGGCTTCTGAACACACGACTCCTCTGGTTGGAACTCTGAAGCAGTGTGAATGGTGTGGTGCTATTTCCCCAGACAGGGTAGACATTGCTGGGAGAAAAGTTAGTGGTGGAACAGGGTGGCTTCATTATTTACCACCTGGACATTACCTTCATGCAGGTGGTCCTTTTCAGAGCTGATAGCATTTACCTCTCAGAATGGAGTATGGATATCTGGCTTAGTGACATTCATGATGGGTTGGTTTATTGGCTATGGTTGTAAGAGTTTGGCAGGAGCAGTGTGGCTTGTCCAGCTCTTGTAGTAGTTTGGGCTTCTGTCCAGATCCTCTGGGGGGGGGAGACACTGTGCCTGGATGCCCATCTCCCTTATTTTGGGAACCCCTTAGGGGGTCTTGGGGGTGGAAACATACAGCAGCATGCCCAGCTTAGGAGCTGTCAGCTGTCTCTCATCACCAGGTGGCAAATGAACCATGCAGTGGCTTGTGTCCATGTGGGATCCCCGGGTTTGCTACTCCATGGGCGAGCTGGGGAAATGGGGTGATATTGGGCAGCAGGCAGGTTGCCCAGTGCTGGATCTGTTCCTATGCTGCTCAATGCTCTTGCAGTTGACCTTAGGTTTTGCTTACAGATCTTGGATCTACCTTAAAGTATTCTGTGAGCTAACATGATAGTAAGACAGGTCAGTGCTATCCTTTTAGTCATATAGGTAGTGGAGGCAAGTCTGAGAGAGCAAGTGTCTTGCCTAGAAGCCCCTGCTAAAATCTAAAAACATGCTAAATTGTACTTATTTTCTCTAGTCTTATCCACAGAGTTATGCGCAGTGGGATGATGGCATCATGCTTGTCCATCCCTGCATTCACAAATTAAAGTGGGGCCTAACAATCGATTTAACTGCAAAAAGCCACATGTGTAGCACCAATCTTCCTGACCCTCAAAATATGAACAGTATACATCCTTAAAACCCATTACATGAATTGAGTCCAAACTGGGCCATACTTCCTTGATTCACATACATGAATGTTTAAGGTTGCACATCTGTCATACGCACTTTATGTATTTGCTAAGGGAAGCTACAGTATAACAGCGATGTAGCCACAACACACACAATTACCACACAAATCATGCAGCCACTCTGTTTCAGAGCACTTGGCAGAGAAATATCTCTATTCAATAAACAAACAATTCTGTGCTTTTTAGTTATTTACATGACTGGTACCTCTGAGCTTTTAGCGAATGTTCTTTTTGATTCGTCTTCCAATTCTTTTTGCCTCCAGAGATGGGTATTCAAAATACCCTTTTGCAGAGCTCTAGCATTCTGTTCTTGGGTGAGCTGTCGCTGTGTTTCATTATGATGTTCTTCAACCTGCAGCATGTATTTTGCATATTACACAGGATATACTATTCATTTTTTTTCAGTTCAAGGGCCCCAAATATGCCTGAAAGGCTGAAGTGTAGACCAGAGATTCCCCATGTGCTTCAGTGTCTGGAACAGTTTTTTATGCATAATAGGAGGCAGTCAGCAGTTAAATGAATGTGAAGTTTCTGTTTGAGCTCTAAGTAAAATTTAAAGCCACTGTATTCAGTCTAAGGCATTTTATTTACAAAACAGTTTGGTGATTTCTAGTACCAACTTTTATTAGGTAAGAAAGAATTTCCAGTGTTGCTACTATTGTCACTGGAAAACAAAGATTATCTCATTTCTTTTGAAAAGAATAGTAAGGCAGCCCCTTCCTCAGATTTGCATAGTCCTGTCCTGTGCTCAGAGGGAAAAAGAGGAAAAACCTAATCAGGGATCCTCCAATTTAATGAAAATGAGAGGGGTCAAAGTGTTTGGTCAAGCGAAAAATGCTTCATGAGAATCCAATACAATTCATTGCTACACAAATGCAACAAAATGCAAAGAGTATGCGTGACTATCAATAGGCCTGGTATCCAACTGATATAGGGATAAACCAAAGAATGAGCTTTGAACCTTGGGCCTAAAACAGTCCTCCCTACTCACTTCTTTTCATTATTGACAGATGATTATGCTAAAATTACAGTGAATTTATCTTAATTCTACCCCCTTTCTGCTATCTTGTTCCCAATCCCCTTCCTCTGGCAAATCTCCAACACAGCAGATAGTACCATCTTGCACGAATTCTAGCCAGTGATTACTCACTGCTGCTACATTACACTGTTCTTCCGCACTCTTGCTAATCTGCTGGTCAGCAAGGGACTTTGAACAAAAGACAACATTATTTCTGGAAGGGTGGCACCACATTATCAAAGTACACAGAATGTACCAGAATGTACACCTAATGCAAAAGACTTAGTATATTATCTGAATTAAAAATTAATTTTCAGAACTGATAGTATTGAATGCTGTGTTGTGCAATGCTGTGTACTCTAACCTGTTTCAAATGGTTTTTCAGAGTTCTCAACTCCATTTCTAGACTTCTCAGCATTAACTCTAGCTGCTGTTTTTCCTCCATCTCTTTATAGTACTGCTCTTCTTTCTTCCTTAACTGTTGTTGACTTTTCTCATATAGCATTTCAGCACTCATCTTCTTTTCTTCTGCTTGTTTCAAGGAAAATCTGTGATTTAAATTTTTTAAAAAGGTGCTTAAGAACATAAGAACATAAGAGACGCCAATGTTGGATCAGGCCAAAGGCCCATCCAGTCCAACAGTCTGTATCACACAGTGGCCAGAAATAGCAGGTGCCATCAGGAGGTCCATCATTGGGGCCAGGACACTAGAAGCCCTTCCACTGTTGCCCCCCTCCACAAGCACCAAGAATACAGAGCATCACTTGCCCCAGAGTCCCTATCTATGTGGCTAACAGCCACTGATGGCCCTCTGCTCCATATGCTTATCTAATTCCCTTTTGAAGCCGTCCATGCTTGTAGCCGCCACCACTTCCTGTGGCAGTGAATTCCATGTGTTAATCACTCTTTGGGTGAAGAAGTACTTCCTTTTATCCGTTCTAACCCGACCGCTCAGCAATTTCATGGAGTGCCCACGAGTTCTTGTACTGTGAGAAAAGGAGAAAAATACCTCTTTCTCTACCTGCTCTATCCCATGCATAATCTTATAAACCTCAATCATGTCTCCCCTCAGTCGTTGTTTCTCCAAGCTAAAGAGCCCTAAGCACTTTAACCTTTCCTCATAGGGAAAGTGTTCCAACCCTTTTATCATTCGAGTTGCCCTTTTCTGCACTTTTTCCAAAGCTATAATATCCTTTTTAAGGTGTGGTGACCAGAATTGCACACAGTATTCCAGATGAGGTCGCACCATTGATTTATATAGCGGCATTATGATATTGGCTGATCTGTTTACAATACCCTTCCTAATAATCCCCAGCATAGCATTGGCCTTCTTTATTGCAGTCACACACTGTCTCGACATTTTCAGTGAGTTATCCACTACAACTCCAAGATCTCTCTCTTGCTCAGTCTCTGCCAGTTCAGACCCCATCAATGTGTATTTATATTTAGGATTTTTGGCTCCAATGTGCATCACCTTGCACTTGGCCACATTGAACCCCATTTGCCATGTTGACGCCCACTTGCCCATCTTTGACAGATCCCTTTGGAGTGCCTCACAATCCTCACTGGTTTTCACCACCCTGAACAACTTCGTATCATCCGCAAATTTAGCCACTTCACTGCTTACTCCCAACTCCAAATCATTAATGAACAAGTTAAAAAGCAGTGGACCAAGTACTGATCCCTGTGGTACCCCACTGCTTACCCCCCTCCACTGGGAGAACTGCCCATTTATACTCACTCTCTGTTTTCTATTAATTAGCCAGTTTTTGATCCATAAAAGGACTTGTCCTTTTATCCCATGATTTTTGAGCTTACTTATGAGCCTTTGATGAGGAACTTTATCAAAAGCTTTCTGGAAGTCAAGGTAAATAATATCTATTGGATCCCCCTTGTCCACATGTTTGTTCACCCCCTCAAAGAACACTAATAGGTTAGTGAGACAAGATCTTCCCTTACAGAACCCATGTTGAGTCTGCCTCAATAGGTTTTGTTCATCTATGTGCCTACTAATTCTTTCCTTAATAATGGTTTCCACCAATTTACCCGGTATCGACGTCAGACTGACTGGCCTGTAATTTCCCGGCTCTCCTCTGGAACCCTTTTTAAAGATGGGAGTGACATTAGCTACCTTCCAGTCCTCAGGAATGGAGGCAGAGTTTAAGGAAAGATTACATATTTTTGTCAGGAGATCCACAAGTTCACATTTGAGTTCTTTCAGAACTCTCGGATGTATGCCATCTGGGCCTGGCGGGGGCTGACGTGGGCGGAACTACACAAAGCAGCCAGTCAACCCAGCCAGCGTCTTCTGACTGACAGTTCAAGCTTCCAAACACTGTTGGTGTGCATTGGAATGTTGGGCCCCACACACACACACACAGACACCAGCCTTCTTGTTTTTTGTATTGAGATATACATCTAATGCAGAGTTCTGGGGGCTGATAAAAGTTTTATGGCTATTTCTACGCTCCTATTGCTGCTGTTATCTTCCTTACAAACTGGCTCCATCAAAACTCCTATCATGTTGAGTGACCCTCCTATATACTTAACCAAGACCCCCCTTTTGTCCTTATGTCAGAATATCCCCCCACACACACACCTT
The DNA here is from genome assembly GCF_001447785.1 of Gekko japonicus. Classification (NCBI taxonomy): domain Eukaryota; kingdom Metazoa; phylum Chordata; class Lepidosauria; order Squamata; family Gekkonidae; genus Gekko; species Gekko japonicus. Next base: position 85,860 of record NW_015168668.1, on the reverse strand, counting down.
TAATTCCTTTCCCAACATGGACCCTTGGAGCCTGACATTCAGATTTCTCTCTGGCTCAAGCTGACTCGCTTTAGGCATTTATACCCTTCTTTTCTCCTTATCTGGGCACTCAAAACTGCTTACAGAAATACACGCATACACACATTAAACAACCCAAAGCATCCTGCTATGGCTGGACTCTGGATCTTCCCCCCATCTCCTACATTCCCCTTTGTCTAATTTTGCTAGGGAGCCTGGGAACTGTAGTTCACTTTCCAAGAAACAAAGCTCAGCATAGCCAAAGTGTGGTGCTTGCTCACACCTGCTTGCGTATCTGCTGCCCTGCTCCTGGAGAAGCCGGAGGGGAGAGACACAGCAAGCATGGCTGACCCTGCTGTACTTAGTGCCAACCTCCCTTGCTCTCACTCAAGCAGAAACGGAGGTAGATAAAACAGCTGGGTTCACAGGCCCTCAGAGCAACCTGGGCTCAGGAAAATGTCATAACTCCTGTCTCCCCCTGCTGGCAGGCATGAGGCCTTCCCCGGATGCAGTGTGGACATTAGGGAATTCTCTTCCTTGAAAAATGTGTTGGGCTCCTTTTTCTTTTTCAAGGCAAATGAAAACATGTTCTTTTCGACATGCCCTTGGTAACTCATATGGTTTTATTTTGTTGTGCTTTTTCAGTTACGTGTATCTTTTAAAAGTGCTTTATCCACTGGGCTTTAATTTTTGTAACTATTTTAAGGGAATGTGGTATAAAAAAACTTCAGACAAAGTGCTGTGAATGCGGCCTACTATCATACACTGCTAAGCAGTTAACCAAACACTGACACATTCTGTAATGATTTAATCCTCCTTAAAACACTTGGTTTAAAGGAATTAGGCTATTCTAAATCAGTTTCTCTGCTTATGCATTTTTTACTTAGTTATACAAATCATCTAGTTTCCTGCAAAAGGATTAATAACATTCTTGATTCAATTTGTTTTCAATATTCCTTTTACAATTCTTATAGTATTATCACATAAAAGCACTTCCTGAAGACTTATTTAAGAGTTCTTACTTCAGACTGCTCATATCGCTTTCCCATTGTACTTTTTGATGATCCAGCAGAGATTTAACTTCTCTCATTTCTTCCAGTATTCTCTGCAGCTCCTTCTTCTCATTCTCAATTTTTTTAACTTTTCCTTGCAACTGAGCGTAACGTCCCTTTTCATGTTCAATTAAGCATTCATATCCATGAACTACATTCTGAATTTTCAGAAGACTTACAGAACCTGCTTTAGGGGGGGAAAAATCTAGTTTGGGCGTTCATGTACATTTATCTTTATAAAAATATTTAAAGCATGTTTAACTCATCTTTCTCTACTAGATTTATGTATATTTATATGCCCAAAATATCACCTCATTCAAAAGTAATACAAATTCAAGTCAAAATTAAATACAAATGCTACATTTGTTTATTTTTAATGTTAGCAACAAGTACCAGAGTTCCACAGATTAGGGTTGCCAGTCCCCAGGTCCGGGTGGGGGTTCACCTGCTTTTGGGGGCTCCAATTCACCCTTGGCTAGCTGGCCAGTGGGGGAAGCCCCACCCCCAAGCATGACCACCCACCTGGCCACCCCTCTCCCTCCCCTCCTGCCAGATTTAAAGGGCTTCAGTCGATCGGTGGGAACCACATGGCCCGCCGATCAGCTGTAGGGCTCTTTAAATCTAGCAGGAGGAAGGGAGAGGGCTGGTTGTGGGCCGCACGGTTGGCTCGTAAAAAGACTCTTTAATGGGTCTTTTTGCAAGCGGAGTGGAGGTCATGGAACACGGGGCTGATTTTCCCCAGCCCCACATGCTGTGGCTCCCACCACACTCGCAAAAAGGGTCTTTTTGCGAGCCAAGTGTGCGACCCGCGACTTCCCCTCTCCTTCCTGCTAGATTTAAAGAGCCCTCCAGCTGATCCTCCCTCATGGATCACTGTCTTGGAGTGATGAGGGGGCTTGCGTGGTTCGATGAGGCTGTGGGCTATGCCATGGAGGGCCACCAAGGACGGAAAGGCCACAGCAGGGAACTCAGACCAAGTGTGATCCACTGGAGAAGGAAATGGCAACCAACTCCAGTATCTTTGCCAAGAAAACCCCATGGACAGTAACAAAAGGCTAAAAGATATGACGCCGGAAGATGAGCCCCTCAGGTCGGAAGGTGTCCAATATGCTACTGGGGAAGAGCAGAGGGCAAGTACAAGTAACCCCAGGAAGAGTGAAGCGGCTGGGCCAAAACCAAAAGGATGCTCAGCTGAGGGTGTGTCTGATGGTGAAAGAAAAGTCCAATGCTGCCATTAACAATACTGCATAGGAACCTGGAATGTAAGATCTATGAATCAAGGTAAGCTTGATGTGGTCAAAAATGAGATGGCAAGAGTGAACATCAACATCTTGGGAATCAGTGAACTAAAGTGGACAGGAATGGACGAATTTAACTCAGAAGACCATTATATCTACTACTGTGGCCAAGAATCCTGTAGAAAAAATGTTGTGGCCTTTATAGTCAACAAGAGAGTGAAGAAGGCAGTAATGGGATACAATCTCAAAAACGACAGAATGATCTCGGTCCGAATCCAAGGCAAACCATTCAACATCACAGTAATTCAAGTCTATGCCCCAACCACTGATGCAGAAGAGGCTGAAGTGGACCGGTTCTATGAAGACCTACAACACCTCCTAGAACTAACACCAAAAAATGATGTCCTCATCATCATAGGGGACTGGAATGCTAAAGTAGGAAGTGAAAAGGTAACTGGAATAACAGACAAGTTTGGCCTTGGAAAGCAAAATGAAGCAGGGCAAAGGTTAACAGAGTTTTGTCAAGAGAACACACTGGTCATAGCGAACACCCTTTTCCAACAACCTAAGAGGCGACTCTACACATGGACATCACCAGATGGGCAACACCGAAATCAGATTGACTATATAATTTGCAGTCAAAGATGGAGAAGCTCTATCCAGTCAGTAAAAACAAGACCTGGAGCTGACTGTGGTTCAGATCATGAGCTACTCATTGCAAAATTCAGACTTAAACTGAAGAAAATTGGGAAAACCACGAGGCCATTCAGGTTTGACCTAGATCGCATCCCTGATGAATATACAGTAGAGGTGAAGAATAGATTCAAGGGTCTGGATTTGATAGATAGAGTGCCTGAAGAACTATGGACAGAGGTTCGTGACATCGTACAGGAGGCAGCAATCACCACCATCCCAAAGAAAAAGAAATGTAAGAAAGCAAAGTGGCTTTCTGATGAGGCTTTACAAATAGCAGAGGAAAGAAGGAAAGCGAAAGGCAAAGGCGAAAAGGAAAGATTTACCCAACTGAACGCAGATTTCCAGAGAACAGCAAGGAGAGATAAGGAGGCCTTCCTGAATGAACAGTGCAAAGTAATAGAAGAAAACAATAGAATGGGAAGGACTAGAGATCTCTTCAAGAAAGTTGGAGAAATCAAGGGAGCGTTCCATGCAAAGCTGGCCATGATAAAGGACAAAAACGGTAGGGACCTAACAGAAGCAGAAGAGATTAGGAAAAGATGGCAAGAATACACAGAAGAACTATACAAGAAAGACCTCGATGTCCTTGACAACCACGACGGTATAATCACTGACCTCGAGCCAGACATCCTGGAATGTGAAGTTAAATGGGCCTTAGAAAGCATTGCTAACAACAAAGCTAGTGGAGGTGATGGTATTCCAGCTGAGCTATTCAAAGTCTTAGAAGATGATGCTGTTAAAGTGCTGCACTCCATTTGCCAGCAAATTTGGAAAACGCAACAGTGGCCACAGGATTGGAAAAGGTCAGTATACATTCCAATCCCAAAGAAGGGCAATGCCAAGGAATGTTCAAACTATCGCACAATTGCACTCATATCACACGCTAGCAAGGTCATGCTCAAGATCCTACAAGCTAGGCTTCAACAGTACGTGGATAGAGAACTGCCAGAAGTACAAGCTGGGTTTCGAAGAGGTAGAGGAACTAGAGATCAAATTGCCAACATTCGCTGGATTATGGAGAAAGCAAGAGAGTACCAGAAAAATATCTACTTCTGCTTCATTGACTATGCTAAAGCTTTTGACTGTGTGGATCACAACAAACTATGGCAGGTCCTTAAAGAGATGGGAGGACCAGACCACCTCACATGTCTCTTGAGAAACCTGTATAAGGGCCAAGAAGCGACAGTTAGAACCGGATATGGAACAACTGATTGGTTCAGCATAGGAAAAGGAGTACGACAAGGATGTATACTGTCACCTTGCTTATTTAATATATATGCAGAGTACATCATGCGAAATGCTGGCCTGGATGAATCACAAGCGGGAATTAAGATTGCTGGGGAAAAGATCAACAACCTCAGATATGCAGACGATACCACTCTAATGGCAGAAAGTGAAGAGGACCTAAAGAGCCTCTTGCTCAGGGTAAAAGAGGAGAGCGCAAAAGTGGGCTTGAAGCTCAACATCAAAAAAACTAAGATCATGGCATCCGGCCCCATCACTCCTTGGCAAATAGAAGGGGAAGTCGTGGAAGTGGTGACAGACTTCACGTTCCTGGGATCCCAGATCACCGCAGACTGTGACTGCAGCCATGAAATTAAAAGACGCCTGCTCCTTGGGAGGAAAGCGATGGCGAACCTAAACAGCATGATAAAAAGTAGAGACATCACCCTGCCAACAAAAATACGCATGGTCCAAGCAATGGTATTCCCAGTAGTCATGTATGGCTGCGAGAGTTGGACTATAAGGAAGGCCGAGCGCCGAAGAATAGATTCTTTTGAACTATGGTGCTGGAGAAGACTCTTGAGAGTCCCTTGGACTGCAAGAAGATCAAATCAGTCAATCCTAAAAGAAATCAACCCTGACTGTTCCCTGGAAGGCCAGATAATGAAACTGAAGCTCAAATACTTTGGCCACCAAATGAGAAGGGAGCACTCACTGGAGAAGACCCTGATGCTGGGAAAGATTGAAGGTCAAAGAAGACGGGGACGGCAAAGGATGAGATGGTTAGACAGTGTCATAGATGCAACGAACATTAAATTGAGCAAACTTCAGAGGACGGCGGAAGACAGGAGGGCCTGGCGGGAGCTGGTCCATGGGGTCGCGAAGAGTCGGACTCGACTGTGCGACTGAACAACAACAGTGATTAATTTCTATCAGCTACTTCTCCATTGTTTACTTTAAATTTTCTGAGGCACTGGTAGTGACACTGAGGCCTGCTCTCAGACCTGTAGAGCCATGAGCCAAGGCAAGGCAAGCCCCTGAAGCACTAGCAGTAGTGTTCACATATTGCCTATTTAAAGAGCTTCTACCCTCTATCAGTTGGCTGGCTCTTTCAGGATTTAAAGAACTATCAAAATATCAAAATTTTCCCTCCTCTTGGTTTTGTGGGTCCATAATAGTTCTTCAGAAACTTACTGTAACTTCTGGGATGTTTTGTTTTAGAACGTGAAAATAATAAATATTAGCTGGAACTATTATCTAAAGCAACCTGAGATTCATACCAGTTTCACTGTTTTTTGGATCCCGAGCAGACAGATCAATTGTTATTGTAATATTTACTATCTGGTCCCCAATCAGAAATATTAGCAGGGTTCCCACTTAGTGAAAAAATTGATACTTCTTGTTATTACCAGATCTGCATGTATTCTAATTATTTATATTAACATATGCAGAATAAAATTATTACTGCTTGATAATCATAAATAGTGTACTTACCTGTGTTATCCAAACTAAGCTGTTCTATCAACATCTCAGCCTCTCTAGAGACTGATGCAGGCATAGTAAAATCCTCTGTAGCTGTATCAGAAGACTGAGTTAAGTCATCAAGAGTATTAGTAATGCCCACTGTTCTGGGAATCTGAATAATAAATACACAATTGATTAGAATTTGACACCACTGTGTATTATAACATCAGTCCTCATTTCTCTGTACTTTAAACCCACAATTCTAATGCCAAGAATGTGACATTGCCTCAGTTCAGTCATCATGAAACTCATAGTTTGTGTTGACCATATTTAAGAACCCAAATCATCACCTCAGGTTTCAAACATACATGCATTTACAGTTTAGACCGCCTTCATGGCATAGCTCAGTTATTTCCAAAACAGAGTCCCTGAATAATTTTCTACAGCATCCTGTCTTGGTGACTTGCTGGCAAATCAACACCACAGATGTTGCTCAATTGTCATGGGCTGGCTACTACAACAGGACAGACTAGCTGGGCTTTTGACACATCAGAAGCTATTGAAGTGGCATCTGACAGCACAAACAGGGAAAATTTCTGTCACAACACTGGCCTGAATTTCATGTCTAACCATAGTTTACACAAACCATGAACTGCAAAGCTCCTTCAGATCCTGGTTTGCCTACTGATTCTGGGGTGATGTCTCAATTGAGTCATGACATTTTCTTGCTATAAAGTTTCATAAAAATAATATCACCGCTTACAGTTTTATGCAAGTACCAGAACAACAAGGCAATATTTTGGTAGCATATTTTACCTTATTCTTCCCATTCATAGTTCTCGCTGATTTTCTAGAAAACAACCACAAAACAATTCATAAAACACAAAAGCACAAAAATAACATTTCAGTGTTATGGCATTTATTTGGTTTGCTTATAGACCATCTCTCTGAAGCCATTGACAAAATCGCTCCCCGACGCCCTCTCCTCTCCCATACCAAACTAGCCTCTTGGTAGAACATGGAGCTATGAAGGATGAAATGGGAGCTGAGACAGCTAGAGCGTGTATAGTGGCAGTTTCATGATGAAGCTGCAAGAACATCTTATAGGATGGTTATGAAATCCTATAAGATGGCAGTGAAGGTGACAAAGAAGAAATTCTATGCATCCTCCATTGCCTCCGCTAGTTCTCGCCCAACTCAGTTAATTAGAATAATTAGATCGTTAATGTCTCTTACTCAGGGTACTCAAAAAGACAGTAATTTGAAGATCCAATAACATCTATTAAGCATCTTATAAAAGTAATTCAAGGATATGGCCAAGTAGCAGGTCTTAAAATTAATTTCAGAAAGACAAATATATTAACTAAAAATTGCACACAGAAACAGATAACAAGAAATTTCCTCCATGGAGACGCCGAACAAAGTCAAATACTTAGGTGTAGCATTAACCAATAGAACTAGTACGTTAATAGAAGATAACTATAATAAACTCTTGACAGAAATTAAAAAAGAACTTCAAAAATGGAAGGATCTTAAATTATCATTTATAGGCAAGATAGCAACAATAAAAATGAATGTTCTTCCCAGATTTGTTTTTAGCTCAAAACGTACCCATTTTAAAAACAGTACAATATTTTAAAGACCTTGACAAAATTTGTAACCAATTCATTTGGAGCGACCAAGAGTGTGGAGGGGTGCCCTCCTGTTTTATGTCTCAGCTCTCCCTGGCTCCCCAACTGTTTGCTATCTTATGCTTGACCTTGTAGATGCTACAGCTGCAGTTTTTCCCGGCTGGGAAGGTTAACGGCTTTTGCTTTGCCTGCTTGCTTTGCCCATGCGTGAGAGATGTATCCATTGGCTCATGCTTACCGGGGGGATGTTTGATTCTAGTATAAGTCAGAGGCCCTAGTATTGGCAGCCACTCCTGACACAAGCTGTACACGTGTCTCTAGTACTGGATCTACCAATAAACAGTTATCTTCTCATGAAGCCCTGTGTTGCATAACCTGACTAAGGAGCCTGACAGAAAGTCTGCCTGTCTTGGAGTTTGAGTCCAGTGGCACCTTGAAGACCAGCTTTATAACTTCCTGTTAGATGACTATATGCAAGATGAGGCTGTTAAAACAACGATGATGTCCTGGATGCAAGATATAGGACATAGCACAGACATAGAACAATGGTCCAAAATATGGCACATAACGAAATTTATGAGAGCAATATCATATAAAGAAAATATCTACAAAATGTTTCACAGATGGCACTGGTCCCCAGACAAAATAGCCAAATGTTATCCTAATGCATCAAACAAGTGTTGGAAATGTAAAACAAATGTGGGAACATTTTATCATATATGGTAGAGATGTGGGAAAGTTCAAAATTTTTGGCACAAAATACATAAGATAATACAGAAAATACTGAATATTGATCTAGATTTTATACCAGAAACTATTTTGTTGAATATGATCCCCAAAGGTTATAAACAAAACAAGTTGTATTTACTAACTTACATTCTAACATCAGCTAGAATCTTAGTGGCTAAATGTTGGAAATCGGAGAGGATCCCCTCAAGAGATGAAATACTTCTGAAATTGTTGGAGCTAGCAGAAATGGATAGGTTGAATGTTGTTTTACAAGGAAAAGATGAAGAATTGTACTTAAAACGATGGGAGAGTGTATATACATGGATAGATAATAAGTGGGGAAAATAGACTCACAATTGTTGTATATGCAAGATGTCGATATGTTTGACATATATATGACAGTAATTTGGCAATCAGCTGTGAGGACTTTGCGAGCTATTTTGTGGATAAAATCTTGTCACTCTGCCATGCTCTGCTGGCCAATATTGATACAGTATGGGAACTGGAGGCCCCCTGGCTGTCTTCAGATTCAGTACTGAACCACTTCAGCCAACTCTCCCAGGATGAGGGTGACAGGATCCTGAGTGCTCTGAACCCCACCACTTGCCTCCTAGACCCATGTCTGTCATGGCTGGTGAAGGCCAGTGGTGACGGAATACGGATCCCCTTGGTGGATATCATCAATTTGTATCTGTGTTCAAGGACCTTCCAAGGGACTTTAAAGGAAGCTGTGGTGAGGCCGCTCTTAAAGAAACCATCTCTGGATCTGAATGACCCAGCCAACTACCGCCCAGTTTTGAATCTTTTGTTCCTGGGTAAGGTAGTTGACTGAGGCAGATGGACATCTCTCAGTTGAAAGCAGACTTGCCTGTCAGCTTTGAATGTTCCCCTATTGATCCTTCAATAGCTGGAAAATCCCACCCCAGCTTTTCAGTGGAAAACTACATGGGTGGGAGAGCATCTGAGAGCTTCCGAGCTGGACTGAGAAACTCGGACACTTCCAGGTCTGAACATGTGATCTTCAAATCAAACCACCTGAGCCTTGAACCAGCCAAAATCAAGGCTGAACTTTAGCTCAGTGTTCGGGTCTGTGCCCATCCCTATGCATAATACATGTTATAGTATCTTGGGATCTGTGAAGGCCACTACTTATACTCTGGACATTTGCTGATCCTGGCTGCTAAAAACATGTAAGGACCAAATCAATGAGCCCTTGGTGTCCATCATAAATCAGTAATTAACTCAGGGCACCTTCCCTGAGCCACTCAAAGAAGCAGTTATCCATCTTCTACTTTTTTTAAAAAAAGTGCTGGCCTCAGGCTTTTTGATCTGCTGGTTGCCTTGAGAGCCAGGACTTACCCTGAAGATTATCACTTGGCAGGGCCTGGAGCATAGACACAAGCAAAGGCTGGAGCAGGCAAGGTTGGGAGCTGGATAGAGCATACAAGGGTTGTGGCCTTGTGAACTGGTTGGTCTAGCAGCACTCCCTTCCTTGCCCTCAACTTAAATATACTGAGAAAAAGCAGCTCCAGCTGTTCTGGAGGAGGTTTCTGGAACTCTCCTGTTAAGGTTTAATTAGGCCAGAATCCTGCAGAGTACCAGGCTGAACCTGCCAGTTTGGTGTAGTGGTTAAGTGCGCGGACTCTAATCTGGGAGAACCGGGTTTGATTCTCCACTCCTCCACTTGCACCTGGCTGGATGACCTTGGGCAAGCCATAGTTCTGATAATGAGCTGTTCTTGAAAAAGAGCAGTTTCTGTCAGAGTTCTCTGAGCCCCATCTACCTCACAGGGTGTCTGTTGTGGGGAGGGGAAGTGAAAAGGAGTTTGTAAGCCACTCTGAGACACCTTTGGGTAGTGAAGGGCGGGGTATAAATCCAATTTCTTCTCTTCTTCTGCTAACATGGCAGTGCATCTCCTCTCAGCTATCTTGGCAAAAGCCTACAGTCTCTGCTGCTCTTGCAGGGTGGAGGGGGATTCTGTTGTGCTCATGGGCGAGGACTCAGCTGGTTTATGTTGTCCCAGAAACTGGGAGGACAGAGGGAAATTCTGGTGGCTAAGCCTCAATTGAAGGTTCCTTAGCGGCAGCCTCTGGAACATATGGACCACAGTCATCTATCATGCAGTGGTCCTCCCTAGGTTTTCTGCTCTCCCCAGGCCATGTTTCAGGCTGCTCAAGCTCCTTCTCTGAGGCATCAGAATCCAGAGCCACTTCAGAAAAAGGATTTATGCCCAGTCTCTAATCTACCCTTTTTGGGCATAGTGATTCAGAGAACAATAGCTGACCAACTCTAGGTCTTCTTAGATAACTCATCTGCTCCAGACTCTTTTCAACACGGCTCTAGGTGGAGCTATGAGACAGAGACAGTATTGGTGATTTTGGTTATGACCTCCAACTGAACATACACACAAATGCCATGCTTCTTTGTTGCTCCCAGTGGACTTATTTACAGCCTTTTATACATTGGACCATGCCATCTTGTCGAGGCAGTGAGAAAGGAGTAGGTATCAGGGGATGTGCTCTGGACTGGTTCAAAATATGCCTCACAGATTGGATTCAAAAGGTTGCTTGTCATTGAAAACCATCAGTGTGGGACCTGTCCTGTGAGGTTCCACAGGGAACTGTCCTATCACCCATTCTATTCAACCTCTACCTAAAGCACTTAAGGACAAATCATTCATAGTTTGGGGGCTGGGTGTCATCAATATGCTGGTTTTGTGGTTTTGATGATTAAGGGAACATTTAGACAATACAAAAACAAGAGCTTTTCTTTGCAACCATAGAGTAAGAGAAGATTTTGTAATCATACTTGTATTTGTCACAGAGAATATCGGAAGCCTCTTTTACTTTATATAGTTTTTCGTCTTCTCTTTTTGTTATTTTCTATATTTTGTCATTCTTTCTTCTAATAAAAACTTTTAAAATAATATAAATAAATATTATGTACTAAGATACATACTTACCTATATTGTCAATTATCTAAATTACAGTGCTTTTTCTAAAAAACCACAAAGTCAGTCTGGGGTAACTATTTATCTCCCCCAGCCACTACCTCCCCCCTCTATCCCAAAAATAAATGCTTAAAATTCACAGTACCAGTTCACCATGTCTACAGACAGAGCATAAAGCATGATTAGTCTATTTACCACATTTTTATCCTACCTTTCTGCTGAGGAGCTCAGAGTAGCATATAACATTACCACTTTGTTTATCCGCACAACAATTCTGTCAAGTAGGTTGAGGAGACTGAGTGATGACCCAAGATCACCCAGTGAGCTTCACAGCAGTCTGGGCATTTGAACTCTGGTTTCTCAAATCCTACCTCAATATTTTCATCACTTCATGATACATTTAGCCTGACTTCAAAATAAAGAAGATAAATAAAACAACAACATTGTGATTCTTAGTACCTCACTTCTTCCACAGATGTTTCACTCAAACTGCTATCATCTTGTAGCTGATGCGGATTTTCACTGGTCTGCTGACTGGCCCGTTGTTTTGAGATCCGCCTTTTGTTTTCACTTTTTCTCCCATTCTTTGTGCTGACAATAGGAGTTTTGTGAAGAAAACACAGCGTTTGGGAAAGTGCCACTGAAATATTCTGACACAACATAAAAACTACATCCAAGAGTGTTAAACTGGAAAAACAGATGATTCCCATTCTCCTAACGAAGAATGGAAACAACCTGGAAGCTGAAAATTGCTTCCTGTCTTCTGATCCTGATGTAAGGAACTACCACGTATCAATGGTACTTCCCTCATCACACAGCAAGCTGCTATTTTCATGTGTTTGCTCCTTTCAGGCCACTACATCTTTTTATATAATGAATGCCATACAGGAGGCTGCCTGAAAAGCTTCTGAACATGACACCTTGTCTAACACTTTGAGACAGCTGCATGGAACAAAGAGAGGTAAAGGAACAAGGATGAGTCACTAATTGGTGACTAAACCACACTAGATTTCCACATGTGCTGTTGTATCATTGAGTTGTCTAATCCAAACTTAATGGGAACATGTTCCCAGCAACGTTACTATAAATGCTAATGTAAATTTCTGAAAGATACAACATATAGTGATGACCACCTGCAAACAGTTAATAGATACTGACTGGTTTTGGACATGGGGAAACTCACCTGTTAAAATGTGGGTATTTACCATGTTTGTTATTTGCATATTCATACTACAGTTGTGTCAACAGTTTGTCTCAAGTATGCCAACAATGTAAGTTAAAATACATAATAGTCCAAGGCATTACCATGCTAAACGATTAAAATAAACCACTTTTCAGGACAATAGTTGAGGACTGACATTAGAGTTCACACTTACCTCTTGGCAGGTAGTTGAATTAATTCCCTCCTTTCCACTGAGGAAATTATGTTTTTTACTTGGCTTTGCCCTAACATTTCTCCTTTTGATTCAATACACTGATTTTCCTTTACAGTAAGCTTTTCTTCCACTTTCTGTTCAATAGTATTCACACCCAAACTTTTGTCAATAGCTGAATTTTCATTTTTTCCTGCAGCCTCTAATTCCTCCCATTTGTGCTTTTGTTTTTCCTCTTCAACCTAAAACAATGACATCGCTCAATATATTTTTGTAGGCAAGCTAGCGGAAATATCAGTGATCATAAAAAGTTACATGTTCTGTTATTTATTACAACTTACGGCCACACTAAACAAACAGATTCACCCTTAGAAAGAAAACACTCATTCATTATGAAACTTGTATGTTAACAAGAATTAGTAGTGTAAAACATATAACAGGAAAAAACTCCATTAGTGACAGGAAAAAAAAAATCAGGAACACACATCATCTAGTTATGAAGAGAATTCTCATCAATAGCGTGTTCAACAACAATGTAACGAAGAAAGAGAAGTGCTTCACACAATAAAGTGAAGGGTGCTAAACAGGAATGAGAGTAATGGAAAGATGAACAAGCTCTTCAGAAGCCACTTTCACATTTTGGAACAGACTCATGAGACTGTGGGTGTGGCCCTGACCAGGATGCCCCAAGGTAGCCTAATCTCGTCAGATCTCAGAAGCTAAGCAGGGTTGGCCCTGGTTACTCCTTGGATGGGGGACCACTAAGAAGTCCAGAGTCGCAATGTAGAATCAAGCAATGGGAAACCACCTCTGAATGCCTCCTTGCCTGAAAAACCCTATGGGGTTCCCATAAATTGGCTGCGACTGGACAGCACTTTTCACCACCATAAAATGGGAGCAGTTCATCAGTCATAAAGTTGCACCTTCTGAAAACTTGAATCACATGGGGTCTTTTAATGTTAACGTTATATTTGTTAACATTTTGAATTAAGCTCTCTTAAATCAGCTTCTATACATCAAAGAAATATATATATATAATCCCTCTTAATTTCTGACCCACTTTAGAAGCATTGCACAAAGCCCAGAAGAAAGAAGGCTTTCCAATAATACTGAAGAGGTGAAATGAACAGGATGGCAGAGGTGTGAGAAAGACCAGAGAATGAAAAGCAGCAGATATTCCTCTACCTCTTTCTGTAGTTGGGCCTTTTCTTTCTCCAAAGCCAGGAACGCTGTCAGCAGCATTCCTACCTCATTCTTAAATCTCACAACATCACATTCTAGTTCTTTATCCAGTTCTTTTGATATCTGGCGGCAGGACTGTTCAGCGTTTTTAACATTCTTCCCAATTTCAGTCTCAACATCTTTATAATTGCTGACTGCAAAGTCTCTGGAAACACCACTGTAAAATGGGTGTAGGCTTTTTTGCGCTGCACTTTTCGTTATATCAGAAAGCATTTTTGCATTGTCTGTGAAGGCAGGCCTTCTGGTACATGCTGTAATCTTCCCCACATTTGTTCCCACTTGTACAAGTGTATTGTCTTTTCCTTGTCCATGTACACCTGCTTCTGTTATTTCTGACAACATCTCATTCTTTGAACTCTGGTTTCGATGAACATTCTGTTGACCATTTTCACACTGCTTAGGAAGAAACTTTTGAGAACTACAATTTATAGGATATGAAGTTACGTTTTCTGTGCTGAATTTTTTCCCTGCAATGACAGAGTTTAAATTTCTAGAATCGCCCTTGTCTTGTATGTCAATGGTAGCTTTAGACTGAGGGAAGGATGGCAATTCAGTTAGGCCCTCCAACACACCACTGAAGCCATCTTGTGATCTTTCTTCCATAGGAGTAATACTTTCTCCCCCTTTTATGTCAATTTCACCAAACTTCTGCTTTAGTTCTGCTGTGATGCTCTTAAAACAGGTTTTGATTTCCCTTTTTTCATTTGTAACCCACATTTTTTCGTATCTTTCTTCCCAGAGAGCTGCATCACACTGATTGAAGTCACCGTCTGATTCTTCAATATGCATTGCTGTTTCAGTTTCCTTTTTCTCACAAGCGAACGAAACCTCTGCCTTGTCAGTCTGATTTTCAAGTGATGCCTTTTCTATACAGTTGCATGCGTCTACTACATTTTTATCCTTAGGCAAGCCAGGTAGGGGTAGGGGAAAAAAAAGAACTATACTTACAAAATTATGCTATGGATATCATACAGACACCTTGGTGACTATTTTAACGAACAACAACAGGATGTTAACATAATTTCACAACCTTAGGCTGAATCCAAAAACTGTGAGAAGAGTTTTGCTAACAGAACAGATCTTTCCTACTTAAATTCCTTGCTGCAGCCACAGCCTCACAAAAACCACTCCTGAGAGTACTGGAGCCTTTTTAACAGTGTGGTGCATGGCACAGGAGACGGAAACTTGAGTGGAAAACCCATGGAACTTGTGGACTACTCCCCCCAAGCAAAGCATATACAGCCAGCTTTGATACTATCATGTATATTTTGATAAAATATGTAACAGACATTTAGGTCTATTGCAGTATCATGAAAATTAAGAAATCATTGTTCTCCTCACATAATGTATACACACCTGCTGTGTTTCTGTAACTTCAAAGATGTGTAAAACTTTAACTTTCTCAAAAACTATCTTTTAGAGACATACAATTTTATTCCAAAAAGTTTGAGGTGATACTGAATACATTATGGCTTGCTTATTTAAAGCAGCAAGTCTTATTAATTGACTGGAAATCAAATGCACTAAATAATTTTCCATCTTCAGATTAAGTTTTGATGGTGGATCATGTACTGTCCGTGTCATCGGATAGCATCTACATTGAGAATGCAGCTTTTGTAGGGATCATGGCTGTTAACAACACAGAAAAGAACGTGCTTGGATGAGTTCATCCTAAGTGTGTGCAGACTGTTGTCAGCATCATGGAGGACAGAAGAACATTAGGCTGCTTGCCACAGCAAGGGCAAAATGTGGAACCACAGGAATATTTCAACAAGCATGGTTTATTGGCAGGGTCATCTAAGCACAACAGGTGTATACAGCTAGACTCTCCAGCTGCTTGGTCTCTCCCTTAGCCTTCAGGGAGAGAGTTTTTTAAAAAATAGATGTTTAATCAGGGAGCTAAGGGTAAAGATGTGGAAACGTAGCAGAGGTTTATCAGACTGGAATATATGGGATTGCAGGTAGGGAAGGCAAGGTAGATGTTAAGTTTGATAGGTGGACAAATTTGTATTATGCATTTCATGAATCTGATTAAGTTGTTGATAAGCAGTAGATGGTAATGTTATGAAGGAAAGATTGAAAAGTACTTTATAGATTATTTAATTATGTATAATTCTGTTGAAGTGTATAGGCTTTTTTCTTCTGTTGTTATGGGTAATGAGGTTTTTTTGTGGGATTTTTGGTATTTGTTGACATCGTTACATCAATTATGTTAGTAATATTTATAGTGATAAGAACATAAGAACATAAGAACATAAGAGATGCCAATGTTGGATCAGGCCAAAGGCCCATCCAGTCCAACACTCTGTCACAAAGTGGCCAAAAATACCAGTGCCATCAGGGGGTCCACCAGGGGGGCCAGGACATTAGAAGCCCTCCCACTGTTGACCCCCCCCCCCCAAGCACCAAGAAGACAGAGCATCACTTGCCCCAGAGCCCCTACCTATACCTTGTGGCTAATAGCCACTGATGGACCTCTGCTCCATATGCTTATCTAATTCCCTTTTGAAGCCGTCCATACTTGTAGCCGCCACCACTTCCTGTGGCAGTGAATTCCATGTGTTAATCACTCTTTGGGTGAAGAAGTACTTCCTTTTATCCGTTCTAACCCAACCGCTCAGCAATTTCATGGAGTGCCCACGAGTTCTTGTATTGTGAGAAAGGGAGAAAGTACCTCTTTCTCTACCTGCTCTATCCCATGCATAATCTTATAAACCTCAGTCGTGTCACCCCTCAGTCATCATTTCTCCAAGCTAAAGAGCCGCAAGCGCTTTAACCTTTCCTCATAGGGAAAGTGTACCAACCCGTTTATCATTAGATTTGCCCTTTTCTGCACTTTCCCCAAAGTAAGCCTGTTCTTTCAGGGGAAAAACCCCAAGACAAAATAGGCATAGAGCCTTTCTGCTTTCTCTCTGTCCTCTGATAGAGTTTCTCCATTTTCACCCAACAGTGGGCTTATTGACTCTTTTACCTTGTGTTTGCTCCTCATGTATCTGAAGAACATTTCTTGTTGTAGTGAGCCTCCCTGGACACCCTTGTCTCACTCTAAGCTTTGTCATCTCTGATGGCTGACCTACAGTCCCTAGCAACCCGCAGACACTCTTCTTTAGTAGCATGCCTGTCCCGGGGGCGACCGGGACCGCCCCCGGGGACTCCCGGGGACGGCGGGAGAAGAGCGGAAGAACGACCCTGCCCCTCGGCCAGCCTGTCACCTGCCCGACGCCGCGACGGTCGCTGCCGCGACGCCCGCCATCAGGACGCCACCCGCACCAGAGGGAGAAGAGCCGTCGGTGGGAGGAGGCGGCGACGGAGGACGCAACTCAGGCGGTGGCCGCTTGAGTGGCCGCCCGGGAACGGGCGTGCGTGCCAGAGCCCGGCCTCGCGCAGCGCCAGCAGCTTGTCGGGGCTCCTCCGGAGACGCCGCCGCCCTGCAGGCCTGCACCCGGAAGGAGGGGGCGGGGCCCAGGGGGGTGTGGTGGCATCTTCAGTTTTAGAGGGAGGCGGGGCTGTGATGCTGGGAGCTCTGGGAGGTTCGGGAGCAATAAAAGCACGCACAGGGCGAACCGGGGAGGATTCCCTGAGCTGGCTTACTGAGTGGCAGTCCTGGTGAGCGAGAGAGAGCATTTACAGGCTGCTAGTGTCAGTCTCAGGCAGGCCAAAGAGGGTGACGTAACCCTCTGACGGGCCTGGGTCTGAGGTAAACCCTGAAAGAGCGTGCTTTGCTCCGGGCCGCCCAAGCGTTCCCAGCACCTTCGCTCCCGTCCTGAATTCGGGGAGGACCCCCCCTTTCTTGGAAGGCGGCACGGCAGAACGTGGCAACCCCGGGCAGGGGAATGGAGAGCGCGACAAGGGGCATTATGATATTGGCTGATCTGTTTTCAATACCCTTCCTAATAATCCCTAGCATAGCATTGGCCTTTTTTATTGCAGTCACAAACTGTCTCGACATTTTCAGTGATCTCTCTCTTGTTCAGTCTCTGCCAGTTCAGACCCCATCAATGTGTATTTATATTTAGGATTTTTGGCTCCAATGTGCATCACCTTGCACTTGGCCACAATGTACCCCATTTGCCATGTTGACGCCCACTTGCCCATCCTTGACAGATCCCTTTGGAGTGCCTCACAATCCTCACTGGTTTTCACCACCCTGAACAAATTTGTATCATCCGCAAATTTAGCCACTTCACTGCTTACTCCCAACTCCAAATCATTAATGAACAAGTTAAAAAGAAGTGGACCAAGTACTGATCTCTGGGGTACCCCACTGCTTACCACCCTCCACTGAGAAAATTGCCCATTTATACTCACTCTCTGTTTTCTATTAATTAGCCAGTTTTTGATCCATAAAAGGCCTTTCATCCCATGATTTTGAGCTTATTTAGGAGCCTTTGATGAGGAACTTTATCAAAAGCTTTCTGGAAGTCAAGGTAAACAATATCTATTGGGTCCCTCTTGTCCACATGTTTGTTCACCTCTTCAAAGAACGCTAACAGGTTAGTGAGGCAAGATCTTCCCTTACAGAACCCATGCTGAGTCTGCCTCAATAGGGTTTGTTCATCTATGTGCCTACTAATTCTTTCCTTAATAATGGTTTCCACCAATTTACCCGGTATCAACGTCAGACTGACTGGCCTGTAATTTCCCGGCTCTCCTCTGGAACCCTTTTTAAAGATGGGAGTGACATTAGCTACCTTCCAGTCCTCAGGAATGGAGGCAGATTTTAAGGAAAGATTACATCTTTTTGTAAGGAGATCCACAAGTTCACATTTGCGTTCTTTCAGAACTCTCGGATTCTATTGATATTTATGTTTAATATTTTATATTCTGATTGACATGAAAAAATAATTGATTAAAAATGGGGGGGGGGAAGTAACCAAGGAAGTTCCCATTCAAGTAAAACAATCCAAATCTTCCTGCCTTGTAGCTGTATACTAAATATCAAGCAACTCATAGGTATAATAAATTTCATGTTTGCGCATACACAGTATCAGTGTTTCTCATAGTTAGCAATACAAAAGAAAAGGCCTAAAGATGATGGTAATTTGTTCTCAGGAAGCCCAGATCTTCTCGTTTCTTGAAATGTTTTGCAAATTTAGGAGGGAATGGGCAAGGATGAGAAACTTGGGTAAAAGTAAGGGGGTAGAAGAGAGAGCAGCAATATAGGGGTGGGAGGCAGAGGCTTAAATAACGTCATCCCACTGAATGAAGCCTTTAAACTTCAAAATAAATCACTGCATGGCATAGTGTTGATATTAGCCACAGATACAACCACAAGAGTCAGTAGTCACATTAACCTCTTCGTCTACTGACCTTGTTCTCATCTTTTTCAGTTTCTTGGATGTCCTCTTGTTCATTGCACTGCTTCCCTGCAAATACAATGGAGGAAGGTATTCATGACTGTTATCATTTGTACACTACCCCTTACTCTGCAAACAACGTAACACCATTGTCAAGGCACTTCACTTAAATATTTCAGATGTCAGACTGAGGTATTAACATTCATGAAACCAAAAGATACCCGAGCAAATACATACTGCACAAGACTAGGAAACAGGAATTAAATAAAAAAGAATATAAGTGGGTTCCAGTTCCTGGTCTCTGGATCATAAATACACACAGGTTTGAACATATGTGACTGGCAAATGGAAGTATTAAAAACACTCACCTGTTCACACACTAACAAATTTTATATATATTATTACAATGGCAAGGACATTGACAATTAATCTTATAAAAATATAAAAGCAGCATCTAATTAACTGTTTTTGTATTTTTCAGAGTTTTAGAATTTTCTCCTGGATGATTGTGCTTGTAGTCTTCTCTATAATTGCCAGTTTCTAAAGCAAAAGAGAAACCCAATCTGGCCTTAAACTAGTATAGGATCTTTCTCTGCAAGACATTTTCTACACATACTGCAGAATCAACTGTACTATTTCAGGCTGCAGGCAGAGAATGTCAGTTTTGAACGACCTCCTCTTTTTGAAAGCTTTCTGCAGGTAAATAAAGGAGTTAGTATGAAAAAGATACTAGTTTTAAACCACACTGCTTCTTACATGTTAATTTCTTTTCAGGGTGGGTGGGCAGTTTGTTGGCTTACGAAGCATTAAAAAAAATGTGAGCCCTACCTGCAGCTTGATATGCTATACAACATGCTACCATTTCAGGACTCTTCCACCTAATTCAGTTACATGTAATGTCTAGGCCAAAATTTCTTAATCTTGACTACATTCTTCACTAGAATATGAGTAGAAAACTCTGGAATTTCAAGTAATTATGACCAATTCAAGCTTCTGGATTTGGAACTTTGGACTTCTTCCTATTAGAATAGGGTTGTCTGAAGTAATTTCCGAGCTCAGAATTACATTGCAGCTCAAAATACACAATGTCAGGTGCCTTGTGGTCTATTTTATTCTATAAAGTGGAAAAGAATTAAAGATGCAGTGTGGGATTCTGGTACAGTACCCTCAAAATATTTCAGGCTGGAAACCGAGGCCCAAGTCTACTCAATTCCTTCTTCCCAGCACCATGGAAGAGAACCAGCAAGTAGAGTACCTTCTGCGCTCTGTTCTGTTCTTGGTAACGGTAAGATTACCAAACCAATTACAGAATCAGCTGTCAAAATATACCTCATATAAAAGAACAGAAAAGGAACAAATTCTGGCTTCTAATAAAATGTACAAATTCATGTCAGAATCAGATGAAGTAGGGAGGAGAGAGAAGTAAAAAGGAGCATACTCCCCGACCTCCTTCCCACTATAGTTAATTAACAAAATAGCTTAAAACGATTCAATTAGCACAGTTATCTAGTTTCAGTCCTTGAAAGCCACCATTTATAAATCTATCTTGATTCCATTAAAAATCAACTCGAGTAATTTAGAACAAGGGGGCCAGGGAGAAAATATTGTAAAATATTTTGTTTGCTTTTTAGTGTAGAAGCAGATCTTGTTATGAAAATGTGACCAACTACCTTCTAAAGGAATTACTGTTTGAGCATCAGGCAGTTTGACTCCCACAGGAATAATTTCTGATTTTTTGGTTGGAGCATCATTTCTGCCATTATCTTCCAGCACAAGGTGATACAAAGGGTTAGCACAGGGTACACTTTGAAGTGAAATGCTGGTTGAATCCCAGTCGGACTCATCTGAAAGAGTGGAGATTATTGTTTTAGATCAAAACAGTAAACACCTACTGCTGGTCCTCTTAACAGACAGTTTAATTTCTATAAACCCTGCCTTGGAGCAAGTAGGAGGCATAACCCAGAGGAAGATGACTTCCCCCTATTGAATGGGGAATGAACTGCAAGATCCACTGTAGTAATAAAAGAAGCTTTTCTATACAAAGAAGTTAGAGACACTGGTCAAGTTCATATTTTTAAATGTGGAAATATAAAATTGGGTAGCTTTGTAATGCTCTCCATTAATAGAAAGCTAACAATTACTGCTCCAAATTCTTCTATGGCTCACAGAGTGTATATCTGACTCAGATAAGACCTTCCTCATGCTTTCTTTCTCAGCCTCATCCCCACTTACCGGTTGTAGTGGTGCAGCAAGACAATCCCCACCTCTCAGTTCCCCAGCACTATGGGATAGATGGTAGCACAGGTGGATTATATTCTCCAGTGTACTCTGGGAATACTTCTGATGCTGCTGATTAAGGGGAAGGATGGAAGGGGGCGGGGTGTCTGCTCAACACCAGCAACAAGTAAGTGGGACAAGAAGGAGGAGGAAGAGGAAGATGAAAGGAAGGGATTGAATGACTCCTTGGCCTAAATCGGAACTAAGGACTCGTTGGCCATTTGCACTTTTATTTTGGCAAATGGTTTCACTTTCCGGAATCACTCCCTAATTAATGGAGTTAGGGATACCAGCCTCCAGGTGGGACTTCAGGATCCCACAGAATTACAGCTCATCTTTAGAGTACAGAGATCAGTTCCCCTGGAGAAAATGGACGCTTTGGAGGGTGGACTCTATGGCATTATACCCCACTGAGGTCCCTGTCCCCAGGCTCCAATCCCAAATCTCCAGGAGTTTCCCAATCTGGAACTGGCCACCATACCCTCCCCCCCCAATCCCTCGTTGGTGGCCAGGGAGGACCTGGCAACCCTAGATGAAGG
Organism: Gekko japonicus; assembly: GCF_001447785.1. NCBI lineage: Eukaryota > Metazoa > Chordata > Lepidosauria > Squamata > Gekkonidae > Gekko > Gekko japonicus. Next base: position 64,130 of record NW_015168668.1, on the reverse strand, counting down.
CAAACACACCTCTGACTGAAATTCTCATCTTTGTAGAACTGCTCCCTTTATAAAGTCTACTAATAATTTCCAAATTAAGTGAAACTAAATTTTCTATATATTAGAAAAAGAATGTATGTAAAGATCAAGTTGTCTTCTTTTGAAAGGGGATACTAGGCTTAGCTTCATAAGGGAACAGTTTTTTTCTATTCTGGTAAATTATGGTAAAATATGTCTGGTCTTATATGCTTCCCTCAAAGGTGCTGTATAGAATATTTGTTTTTATATTTTTAATTTTCTACACATGACACAAAAATATAAATAAAAATATCCATGAACCTTCATTAACATCTGCCTCATCTAAACCAAGTTCTTCCATTAACTCTGAAAAAAGAAAAGAAAAACAAGACATGTGTCAGCTGCAAACATTATAGTAGACCTTCCCCTTCAAACAATTATAGGAAACATTACTTGATTTTTGCTTTTTTGTGTTCTCTGTTCCTTCTGATCCCTGCAAAAAATGAAAGGGAAACATCATGGTCCAAATTTGCTTTAGTGATCTTTGACTTAGAGAGAAATGTTAAAAAAAAGACAGATGATTTAAAATGCCAGTACATTTTCTATAGTGTATTTCAGAATGGTATTTACCTGACTATCATGCAATCTTCCTGAAAAAGAAAGAGAGGAGAATTAGTAGACTGCATAACTGTCTGCAGCAATTTTTCCATTCATGATTTAGTGTACTAAATGTCTTTAAAACTAGTTTTATGATTTTGCAAAAAAAATCCTCATGTGAGCCAGAAATACAAAAACAAATTCAGATGAATCCACCATGTATCTCATATGTTGAAGTGACTGATATAAATCAACAGATGTGAAGCACTAAAGGACAGATCCTACGGATTCATTTCTTTGGGGGGTAGTCTGGCACCAAGAGCTCAGTGCATGAACTGCAGGCACTTGGTCCAAAGGAAAATGCCACTGTTTGCTGAACAGAGCAGTGGAATCCAACCCAAGTCTTTACTGACTAGATATCTGCATCTAGAAATTTTGGTCTCTTGAGGACAGTTATTCTAAACAAAAAATTATAATGACAATTTTTTCAACCTATGTACTTTGCAAAATATTAAGTATGTGTGTGTATACCAGGAATGCAGAAGAAAATAAAAGTGAACAGATCAGCACTTATGATTACTTGCCATCACATGAATCTTCCATAACCCCATGAATGTGCACTGTATCTTTGGCAGACGATTTAGGCAAAAAATCAACAGTAGATTTTCCAGGGCTTTCTGAAGTGCACTAAGTCAAACAAAGCACAAAACAGATACAAGGCATGCTTCAGTTTATTTTTCCTATAGAAAGGAAATTCTTCTGTCATATAGAAATGATCTTCCAAGCATATTTTAAAACACTGAATCTAAATGTATTTAGATATTTGAGGCTATATTGGATTAAGACATTTGGGTAAAAGTAAGGAGGTAGAAGAGAGAGCAGCAATATAGGGGTGGGAGGCAGAGGCTTAAATAACGTAATCCCACTGAATGAAGCCTTTAAACTTCAAAAAAAAAAAAATCACTGTATAGCATAGTGTTGATATTAGCCACAGATACAACCACAAGAGTCAGTAGTCACATTAACCTCTTCGTCTACTGACCTTGTTCTCATCTTTTTCAGTTTCTTGGATGTCCTCTTGTTCATTGCACTGCTTCCCTGCAAATACAATGGAGGAAGGTATTCATGACTGTTATCATTTGTACACTACCCCTTACTCTGCAAACAACGTAACACCATTGTCAAGGCACTTCACTTAAATATTTCAGATGTCAGACTGAGGTATTATATACGGCACAAGACTAGGAAACAGGAATTAAATAAAAAAGAATATAAGTGGGTTCCAGTTCCTGGTCTCTGGATCATAAATACACACAGGTTTGAGCATATGTGACTGGCAAATGAAAGTACTAAAAACACTCACCTGTTCACATACTAACAAATTTTATATATACTATTACAATGGCAAGGACACTGACAATCTTATAAAAATATAAAAACAGCATCTAATTAACTGAGTTTTTTTATTTTTCAGTGTTTTAGAATTTTTTTCCTGGAAAACTGCTACAATTGTCAGTTTCTAAACAGAACTATGGGATCCAACCGAAGTCTTTGCTGACAGATATTTGTGTCTAGATTTTTGGCCTGAGGACAGTTGGTTCAGTTCTAATGCAGAAAATTACGATGACAACATTTTTTCAACCTTTGTACTTTATATGATATTCTTTTTCATTTGCAAAAAAATGCAAAATACCAAGAATGTGTGTACACAAGGAATACAGAAGTAAATAAAAGGAATCAAATCAGCATTTATGATTACTTGCTATCACATGATTCTTCTGAAACTCCATGAATGTGCACAGTATCTTTGGCAGAAGATTTAAGCAACAAATCAGCAATAGATTTTCTGAGGCAGGGAGATATATTGGGAAGTTGAAAACCATGAAGATGGCAGATCCTTGCCCCCTTGCATAAGCAGCATGTTCTTCAGGCAAAGGGGAGATTATATCCAATCCAATATTAGTGATTGTAAAGTTCCAAATAAAACCTTTATTTCATTTAATTTTTAAACATGTTATTCACGCATATTCAGAGGTTAATGGACATTAATACATTACTTTTGTCTTGAGTAGGCAACTGTACACTTAGCCATCATTTTCAGATCCCTATCTGATTCCTATGTAAAAACTGGGAAGGATATGTAAATCATGTTTTCTGGATTGATAAGCAGAAACTGGAGTGCGCTTGCTGATGACATAAACAGCCCTCTTTTTTCAGAATACCTACGTTACTACATATGTAATTTATTAAGATAACTTGAAAATGAAGTACCACCAGAGAGTACAAAGAAAAAGGAACAAAGAAGCAGTACTAGAATTCAGTATTTCTCAGATAGAAAGTCTAAGGAGTTTTCTTTTCTTGATGAAATAGGGTTGCCAGACCCCCACCAGGGGTGGGGGAACCCCCGCTTTTGTGGGGTGCTTTCCCGCTGCCGGCCAGCTGGCTAGCGGTGGGAAATACTCCCCCCAAATGGCCCGAAAGGTGACGTTATGAAGTCACCCGGAAGTGATGTCATCACATCGTCAACGTTGTGCAGCAACACTCTAGTTTTTTGGCAAAACTCTATGGTAAAATCAAGAGAGAGATCTTGGAGTTGTAATAGATAACTCACTGAAAATGTCGAGACAGTGTGTGACTGCAATAAGGAAGGTCAATGCTATGCTGGAGATTATTAGGAAGGGTATTGAAAATAGATCAGCCAATATCATAATGCCCCTATATAAATCAATGGTGCGACCTCATTTGGAATACATTGTGCAGTTCTGGTCACCACACCTTAAAAAGGATATTATAGCTTTGGAAAAAGTCCAGAAAAGGGCAACTAGAATGATAAAACGGTTGGAACACTTTCCCTATGAGGAAAGGTTAAAGCGCTTAGGGCTCTTTAGCTTGGAGAAACGACGACTGAGGGGTGACATGATTGAGGTTTATAAGATTATGCATGGGATAGAGCAGGTAGAGAAAGAGGTACTTTTCTTCCTTTCTCACAATACAAGAACTCGTGGGCACTCCATGAAATTGCTGAGCGGTCGGGTTAGAATGGATAAAAGGAAGTACTTCTTCACCCAAAGAGTGATTAACACATGGAATTCACTGCCACAGGAAGTGGTGGCGGCTACAAGCATGGACGGCTTCAAAAGGGAATTAGATAAGCATATGGAGCAGAGGTCCATCAGTGGCTATAGATAGGGACTCTGGGGCAAGTGATGCTCTGTCTTCTTGGTGCTTGGGGGGGGGGTCAACAGTAGGAGGGCTTCTAATGTCCTGGCCCCACTGGTGGACCTCCTGATGGCCCTGGTATTTCTGGTCACTGTGTGATACAGAGTGTTGGACTGGATGGGCCTTTGGCCTGCTCCAACATTGGCGCCTCTTATGTTCTTATGTTCTTAAAATCAGCTACAAACATTAGTAAAATCTTTGCGTGTGCAGCAAAAGATCCCAGAGAGGACCAAGGATCCCCCCACCAGCTGCCAGGTAAGACCTGGCAACCATATGATCAACCACTCATGCAACGTATAACAGATCATGGCAATAATAAATCATAACCAGGTTTTTCATACAGTGTAGTTCTCTGGTGACCTGCTAATACCTGCAACAAGTTTACAACCACAAAGCATTTCAAAATGAGTCAATTAACGAAGTGAAAGAAACAAGAAGAGACAGCAATTTCCACATGTATTAAAATTCTAATTTCCATCACAGAGCAAAATTAGAGTTTGTATTAAACATTAGGTTTAACTTACCTTTTTTGAAGCTGTCATCTTGCAAGGGATTCTGATCCTGTGAATTGCTATAGCAAATCACATTTCTATCCAAAACCGAAACTTTTCTGTCTTCCTCATCTTCATCTCCTTCTTCATCATCATCATCAAATTCCTCTGAAGATTCTTCCTAACATAATTAAAATTTGCACTGAATTTCCTACTTATTCCATTAGATACACAGATCCCCTTTCTGCACTTAATTATCATAGTATTTTAAAAAAACATGATAAGATATTTTCACAGGTCACATCAAGAATATTAGAAATATATTAATACAGAAAGAGCAGATGTTTTTGATTGATGCTAATTTTAATCAATTAGGCATAAAATGTTTTTCATTTGATTTAAAGTTGGAAGAAACAAGCTGGAACCCATGAGGAATCATTGGGGATTATAATCAGGAAATTCCACCCCAAAAATCTCCTTTCCAATATTCTTTTATATATATCAGCAACCACACTTCAAAGGTATTGTTGCTTGCACACATTATAGTCACAAAACTGGGACATCAATATATACATTCAAGGTTTCTACATACTCAGAGAACTCCCCTGCTATACAACCTCCATGCATTTGTAAATAAATAGCAAACCAACATATCTAAGTTATTGTTGGTCCTTGTATGTCCCTGTGTATTAACTACGGTCTTTAAGTTGTCACCTCAGCTACTCATTGTCAGCTACTCAGCTACACTTAAGACAGGCCACCTGGCATCACTAGAACATGTGCTTTTCCTATAGTGGGTTCTCTGAGAAAGTGAGGGGGGCGTAATATCTTTAAATGCATTTAGGAGTTGCTACAAGGTCATTGTGGCATTAAGGAGGACCAAGCCTGTTCATTGATCTCACAATGTTAAGAGGAGTTGACAGTTAATTAAAGCTAAAGGAGGGAAATGGGAAAATTGAGGGGCTTATGCCCCATACAGTTATTATTTTGAAGGCATAGATCTGAGTCAAAGGGGGCAAAAGGAATATTTTAGTCTTTATCCCTGCCTACCAGGGCCTCCAATGTTAGATAACATAAAATAACAGTGTCATTCATGGGCTTTGAGTTTATGCCAACTCAGTATCATCAATTTATAATCCAAACCATTTGGCTAAATTTCACCTTATCACTAGACATTCTACATTATTGTTAAAAAGTCCATGACACTAAATTTACTTACTGTATTAGACTGAAAGTCTTCTTTCAGATATTCTTCCCTACTCTGTTCACATTTGTGTACTAATTGTTCATATACTACTTGTTCCAGTTCTTGCAAATGATTGCTTTGTTTTTCTGTGGCATTTTGATAATCCACAAAACTACTGTTTTTTGTGTTCTGTTTTCTAGCTTTATGATTTTCAAGTTCTGCTTCTGACTCAGGATCATCATCACTTTCAAAAGTATCACCCAAGTTTGAATTTCTTCCTTTATTTAAAGGAGATGAAAATGCAGATTTAGCAGAAGTTGTTACTTCAAAAGTCTCTGATGAACAAAGATCTTCTTTGTGAAATCTTTGGTGGCTCATATCCAGTATGTTCTTATTTTCTTCAGTGCCTTGGAATTCATTAGGATTCAGAAATTCTGTGTTTTCTTCTTCACGCTCATGGTTATTCATATTTTTTCCTTCAAGTTTACAAGTGCTTTCTTTTTCAAGTGAATGACTTGGAAGTTCATTAATCACCCTCTTAATAGGTATATTTTCAACTGAACATTCATGCCCAGCTATAAAAGACATAGGAATATCAGCTGACTCCTGTATTTCTTCATTGTGCACACTGTACATTTCATTACCACTAATTGGAACATTTCTATTACCACAGTTTTGTTCCCCAACATTTTCATTATCAACAAAAGTTTCTGACAGTTCTCTCTTTTTTGATTTTTCAAAGTATTCTTCTTCATTTTCTAGTTTATCCAGACTTTCTTTTATGTTTTCATCCTCCTTTTCTTGACTGAAGTCATCTCCAGTTTCCTCATCCCCTTCATCTTCCTCTTCAAGTCCTTCTTCCTCCTCTTCTTCCATTTCAAATTCTTCCTCCTCTTCTTCCTCATCAAATTCTTCCTCATCCTCCTCATCAACATATTCTCCATCTTCTTCCTCACTGCTTGCATAAGAATCATTGGGATCTTTCAGCTCTTCTTTGTTGGGATTGAGAGTTCCTGCTCTATCTTTTGCCAATTCATTATTTTCAGTTTCATTTTTGTTATCTTCATGAAGCCATATGTGAACATAAACATACAGATGATTAAAAGATAAACAGAAGTTGTCAATTAAAAAAACATTACCTGCTTAATGCCCAAGCGACTAGTAGACATCTGGATAGGTTTTGGAAAGGAGCCAAGTGAGGAATGGGCAGGCTGAGGGGAGGACTTAGCTTGGGACAAAGGCTTAGGAAAGCACTTATTCACATCTTCAGCTTCACAATCTGAATTATTTTGCTCTGAACTGGCAATATGGTCTGTTCTGATAATGCTACTTCTCTCATCTACTACATTAAAATACAAACACACAAAAAGAAGCATATATGAACAGAATTATTAGAATACACATTTTCATACGGACAAAAATATGATAAAACGGATTTTTTTGGAGTAACGTACGATATTTCTTGAAGTGCTCATGAACTTTCACTAGCTCAGGCAGACGTTGGTTCTGTGGTTTCTGGAAAATAAAAGATTAAATGCAGTAAGATGTACAACAACCCTGACCTGGATAGCCCAAGGCTAGCTCAATTTCATCAGATCTCAGAAGCTAAGCAGAGTTTGCCCTAGCTAGCATTTGGATGCGAGATCGCCAAGGAATACCAGGGTCATGATGTGGACGCAAGCAATGGAAAACCACCTCTGAACATCTCATGCCTTGATAACCCTACAGGCAGAGCTTTTTTTCTGGGGGAACACGCCAGAACGAAGTTCCAGAACTTCTTCAACAAAATTCTTTAAAAAAATGTTTAAAAGTTCATGAGTTTTCAGTATACAGATTGGAAACTTAATTTCCCTCTTGAGAGTTCCAGCACCGCATTTTCAAAAAAACACCACCACCAAACATCCTGCATATGGGGTCATCATAAGTCAATTGTGACTTGAAGGGGGAAAAAGTGTATGACTAGCAATAATTTCTCTACTTACAATGAATGTTGAAAAATATATATAATTTTACATCTAGGCTTATTAAATTAAGATATGTTAACTACAAAACATCAGTACAAACTCGGCACAAAACCTTTACTACAAGCAATAAACAGTATTATTTCAATTTTTTTGAGAAAGGGAAGTTCAGTCACTAAAAATGCCTCAGCAGCACAAATTATACACAATAAAAGAATATTCACTGTGTATTTAATTCCTAAATGTTAACAGAATAATTATGGAACTGTCTTATACTCCTCTGCCATCTTATACTACTTATTGGCATGTGGTATGCAATAAAACCTTCACTCATGCAAACTGGCAGTCCATTTGGCGCTCCTCACTTGTTCAATCTAAGGGAATAGTTATCAAAACACAATTTCTTAAATTGTTATCTAGATGGTACCTCAAACCACAAAAATTACATCATATACACCCTTCAACATCCCCACTGTGCTGGAGGGGTTGTGGTGAAATTGGTTCGTATAGGCACTGTTGGTGGGACTGCGCGCATGTCAGGGCTTTTTGGCAACTGATAGGTAATCACATCTATAACATTACTGCTTTCCAGCTACCACTTGACACAGAATCCTTATTGTTAGGAACATGACAATTTAGCCCTTCACCCCCACTTCATAAGGAACTGATTCTCCTTTTATGCACAGCCACCAGACTTTCAATTGCAAAAACCTGGAAAAATAATACTCACCTTACACTATCAGCTTGGCTACATAAAGTCTGTGATTTCTGTCTAATGGACAAACTTGCTAATTCTCTTCTTTGTAAGGCTATGGAATTGTTTGATTTGAAATTTACCTCGATCTGGTTCCCCTTCCTGGACTATTTATCTACTAAACCTGAGTATTCTTCGATTTTGGATACTATAAATCTGCTGTATTGATGCATTTCATGGGATGTTTCATGTTAATGAAGTTCTTTGTCAAACTGTTTTATGTTAATATCACATCTACATTGTTTGTTATGTAAGTTTTATCACATATACCAGTTAAGCTATATTTCTGATGTGATATGTACTTGCTTGTATTGAATAAAAATTAGATTGGAGCATCCTTGCTACAAAGGGGTAGCAAGTCGAAGAAATAAATAAATAAAATATAAATAAAAAGACCACTCTACACGGATTGGGTTGTGGCGCAGCAGCGACGGCCAGCCCCGGGACGAAACGGTCATTTTGCCGGGTCTTTAGTGGGTTCCAGGGGATCTCAGGCTCCATTGGGTCTCCTCGAAGGGGAGCCCAAGCAGGGGGCTTGATCCAGGCCCTCCACTCTGCAGCGGCAGGTGGGTAAGGGTCCAGGATCACCCTAAAAAGCAGGACTCGCGCGAGCCCACTCATGGAAGCCATGAGTGCAAAGCTGTGAACACCCAGGCAGAGGGGAAGAAGAAAGAATCTCATCCATAACACCAATGATAAACATCACCATGAGTACAGCCAAAAGCAACAACATTAAGGACTTTGTTGATTCTCTGAATAAGCCCCTTTAAATTTTAAACGGACAAAGAAAAGAGGGGTGGAAAATTCCTCCCTCCCCCTCCTTCCTTCTTCAGCCAGCTAGGAAAAGAACTTAGTGAAAAACCATTTTTAAACGCTTTCCAGGGCAAAGAAGAAGAAAAAAGTTGTTGTCTGAGCTTATAATAATAATATTTTTGGAATATAAACTTGGAAGAAAATTTATCTGTTTGACTCTAAACATCATTGAAGCAGAAATACATTTATATTCTTTGGATGATAGACAAACTATCTGGAATGATATGAAGACTCTCTAAAAGACTATAACTATTTAATCCCAATATGGAATATAAATAATCACATCTCATCAAAAGAATTATAAATCTTTTCCCCTTTCAAAGAAAGAAGGGGGAGGGGATGGACCTTAATTTGAACTTGTTTTCTTCTCACAGTTTTTTAAAACATACTTTGCTTTATTTATTTGGTGTAGTAGTTAAGTGCGCGGACTCTAATCTGGGAGAATCAGGTTTGAATCCCCATTCCTCCACTTGCACCTGCTGGATGATTTTGGGCAAGCCATAGTTCTGGCACAGCTGTTCTTGAAAAAGAGCAGTTTCTGTCAGAGCTCTCTCAGCCCCACCTACCTCACAGGGTGTCTGTTGTGGGGAGGGGAGGGGAAGGGAAAGGAGTAAGATATTAATGTGACACAGTTCTTGGGAAGATATGCAATTTATAATCTATGACACAATTACTTCCCCTTTTAAATGGATACTTAGAGAAACTGTAGATCCATTACAGAATAAAAGGGAGATAAGGCTACCAGAAACTAGAATCAAGATGAAGGAAGCTCAGGAACAAAGAGACACTGCTACTGAAGAGACGGAACAAGACTACAATCAAAATGACTTGACCAACAGAATGAATTTTGCACCTAAAAAGAGGGATAAAATACCCATAAAAGTGTATACGAGAAGCATCAAAAAGCAACAAATGATGAAATCTCCAATGCTGTGGAAGCTGTACAAGATGAAACAACTCAGAAGGAAGAAATAGAAGAGTTCATGGAATCTCCAACTATTTCAAGTTTTGAATACAGATTACTCCGGAAAGAAAGTTTTTTTACATACAAGGGAAAAAGACACAAAATTAAGATTTTACTGAAGAAAAAAACCAGAAAAGGAAGAAGAAGATGAAACTTCTTAAATGACATTGCCTAGGGAAACCTGATGATGGTTCACAAGTGAAATTCCTGAGTAGAATCTCTGAAAATGTTGCGATAAAAAAGTCTAAATCAGAAGAAATTCTGAATGGTACATTTAAATACTTAAATATTCCTAACTGAAGATTATAACAAAAAACTTAAATAATATTTAAAGTAGATGACATTATGAATTGTATACTCATAGATATGCAAAGAGTATAGTTTGCTATAAGGTTGAAATAGGATAACTAGATATGTATGAGGTACTTAAATAGATAAAACAATGATGTAGATTAAGTTATCCCAGTATGTAAGTTTGTGTTCATTATGTATGTTTGTTAAAAAATAAATAAAAAGGTAATCATTACATAAATATTTGTACAGTTTCTGAAAACACCTGGTGGGATCTAACAAAATCCAGGATCCAGCAATGTCCTGAAATTTGTTCCAGCAGAGGATTTTTAGCATCCATACATCCCCAGACCTATTTCTGATCTGACCCCGCATGACACCTAGAAGTCAGCCCAGTTTAAACCATAACTTGCCCCAGCCTTTGCTAAAACTTTCCCCAAAGAACCTACCCCACATAAGTTCACAAGGTAAGGAAGGAGCCAAAAATCCCACTGCAAAGAGATTTTTTAACCTATATCACATATTGTACAGAAGAAAGTGGTGAATAATGAGGTGTTCTTGTGGTTAGAGGGTGTGTTTGGGACAAGAAGGAACCAAGAGCTCAATTCTAAGATGCTGAGTGGTTTGGTGTGCTATTATTTATTTATTTGGCAATAAATCCTACAACTATAAAATGATGGGTTGGTGCTTGTCATGATCTGTTCAGGACTAGGAACAAGGCCTAGTGCGGCCTGGTCCCAGGAGAGACCAGTGTGGAAGTGGAAAGTAGACAGCCTACAATCCCCATAATGCTTAGAGAGGGTTATAGCCAATCAGTTTCCAGAGATTCTGTGAGGAGATTCTGACAAGCTGTTAACTGTGACCTATAACTCAGACCCCTATACTGAAGGGGACTGTGTTCTTTCATTTCTCATCTGCGGTCTGGTCTCACAGAGGGGACAGGCTGGTCTGATGAGAGGAAGATCCCTCACTTGGCTGAGAGTGAGTACAGGTAGCGTAGCCTGGCAGGCTGTGGGCCTGGAAGTAGTAACCAGTTAAGTGAACTAGGTAGTCACGTTAGGTTTGTGTTTATTTTGCCTTTTAAACACTGTTATATATTTTAAAGCACCTTGCATTGTTTTCCTTGCCCCAGTACTGTGTTAACAAACCATTTTTTTAATTGTTATCTGCCTGGTCCTCATGCCTATGTTCTCGGCTTAAAAAGGGGCATTTTTGGAAGGGCTTGGGAGGGTACTCTGGGCCTCCTCAGGGGACCTGAAGTCCAGACTGGTGGCGGCAGAAGGTGGAGACCCCCTGGGGTCATGACAGTGCTCTTTGTTTTTTTGTTGTAAAACACAAACTAACATGAGACAGCCAGTCTGGTGCAATAGTTAGAGTGTCAGACAAGGACCTGGTAGAATCAGGTTCAAATCTCCACACTGTCTTAGAAGCTTATTGGTGACCTTAGCCCAGTCATACAATCTCAGCCTAACCTATCTCCCAGAGTTGCTGTGAGGATAAAATGGAAGAGAGGAGAATGATGTAAGCGCCTTGGGTCCCCACTGGGGAGAAAAGTAAGGCATAAGTGAAGTACACATAAATACCAAAGGACAAATATTAGTATACTAGGAAGAGGGCCTGATGTGGCAATAAAGACAACGAACGCTAGGCAGGCAGGCTGGCGGTGACTCCCCTTGTGTCTTCCCCCCCACTGCTCAAGACCCCAGGGGGCCAGGTCGCCTTGCCGCGGCTCCTCCCCGAACCCCACTGCTGGCTGAGGCCCCAGCGAGCCAGGGCGCCAGGCCTCGCCCGCTCCCGAGCGGGGGGCCTCCAGAGGGCTTTCCCTGCCCTGGTGGCTCAACAGGTGAGTGGGGAAAGGTGGCGCGGGTGCCTCCGGAAGCCTTCCCCCCCGTTCTGCTCAGCGGGCAAGCGGTGAGGTGGTGCGGGGGCCTCCAGGGAAAGCTGGTGCAGGGGCCTCCGGAGACGTTCCTCCCCGTCCAACTCAGCGGGCAAGCAGGGAGAGGTGGCATGGGGGCCTCTGGAGGCCTGTCGCTGCCCAGGCAGCTTGGCGGGCAAGCAGGGAAAGCTGGTGCGGGGGCCTCCGGAGGCCTTCCTCCCCATCCGGCTTGGCGGGCAAGCGGGGAGAGGTGGCATGGGGGCCTCCGGAGGCCTGTCGCTGCCCAGGCGGCTCGGCGGGCGAGCAGGGAAAGCTTGTGCGAGGGCCTCCGGAGGCCCATCCTTGCTGGGCGGGCGAGCGAGGAGAGGTGAGACGGGGGCTGCCGGAAGCCTTTCCCTGCCGGTCCGCCTTGACGGATGACCAGCCAGCCAACTGTGGCCAAGCTCGGGTGACGGCAGCAGGCTCGGGCTGGGCCCCCCTCCACTGGAGCGCCTGTCCTGTCTGTCGTCCAGCCGCATGCAGGGCGGGTGGCGGCTTGTGCTGAGGTGAGGACAACTGCAGTGTCAGCACAATCAGGCTCCGGTCCCCAGCCGCCAGAGCGTCTGTCCCGTCCACCCGCCGCAAGGAGAGTGAGGCCAAGATGCCGGGTGCCGTCTCTATGGGCGGGACCATGGCAAGAGAGGCACCAATGCAGCCAGTGGAGACAGACGCCCTGTGAGTGACACTCCAGGGCGCCAACCAATTCTGGAGCGTGTCGAATGTTCTGGAGAGTGCTACCTCCAAAAGGCTTTTATAATATAGGGAGATGACTTTGAATTCATAATTAACATTATTATAAACTTTACCCCAGAAGTGAATAAATCTTCATCTTCAGAACAAAGCCAGCTGTCGTCATTTGTTTTGCTAGAATTAAACAGAAAAACATAAGAATAAACCTCTTGTAAATGTAATAGAATTTACTACATCAAAAAACTTGAAAGCTCACCTTGATGAATCTCCAGATACGTCATCTACAACTGTTTTAAAAAAGCATGAAAAAGAAAACATTTTTAAAAGGAAACTTGTATAATAAGATGCATGAAATAGTTTAAATGATGTAACATGTTAGGATGAAGCACAATTTATGCTACGTATTATCTCTGAAGATATTTCAGAAAAACTTAATAACCTTCTCAATTACTTCTGTACAAGTTCAATAATTAAGCACACTGGAAATACTCACATGAACAAGTACTGAGATGCCAGCAGAGTAAAATTAATATTCATCATATTACCCCCTTCAGAGATTATGGTTTTCAAGCAATTGTTTCTAGTCTATTCTATACCGATTTAAGGCTTATCACACCAGAGAATGATGACTGGAATAGTAGCCCTTGACTTGCTTCCACATGGGGATTTTCTGTTGCGCAGAAAGAAGGAAGCCCTGGCAGTAAAGGGGAACAGCCACATGACATCATGCTCATTTTGACTATGATTCATGGCATCCCCAGGGCTTTCTCTGTTGACCTAGAAAAAAAATAATGTAACTCAAAGAGGAATCTGTGGAGTGGCTGTGGGGGAGTACCCATGTGGACACTCCCTCTATTGCTACTATGGAGAAGGGGTGAAGCTGAACTCTGCTTTCAAAATGGTGTGGGCATTGCTCCTTCCTGAATGCCATTTAAAGGGCTTTTCTCTTTTATCTGCCAAACCACAACACAATGCAGATCACTGAAGAAGTGAAGAGAACATGGGGTGGTTCAAGGCGGGACAGGGGGCTGGTTTCACATGATGTCATGGGCACCAAACAGAAAAAACAGGATGAGGGAGCAGCTGCAGCAAGTGTCACAGGAGCAAAGGACACTGATTCCATTTTGCTCTCTGCCACCCCTATGATGCATTTTCACACTCATGCAGGAACAGCCTGGCATACAGTATTCATAATCAACAACTCTTAATCATCTAATACAACACTCTTTGTGTAAATACTCTTATTCTGGAACTCACAAGCTCTCATATGCAAGCTTTCTCATTTATTTCAAAGATTTGACATAGAGACATATGCACAGAGGTGTGACACTGATCTGAAGATCGACTTTTGTCCAAATGGTGGTAGTGTTTACTTTCCCACCCCTTGTTGCTTGCTGCCCAATGATTACGCTATTCCTTTAGTTAATTAAAACATTTATTACCTTCCTGCCTGTCAGAGCTCAAAGTGGCTTACAGTAGTACATAAAATAGAACACATACAAAACAAAAGTTACAATCACAATTTAGGATTGCCATTAATAGGGTTGCCACTGGTAGGGGATGGGGGGTAGGACTGCCAGATCCAGGCTGGGAAACTCCTGAAGATTTGGGGCTGGAACCTGGGGAGGGCAGGGACATCAGTGCGGTACAATACCATAGAGTCCACTCTCCAAATCATTCATTTTCTCCAGGGGAAATGATCTATGTACTCTGGAGATGAGCTGTAAGTTTAGGGGATCCCCAGGTGCACCTAGAGGCTGGCATCCCTTCCCACTAAATTAATCAAACATCCTAAATAAAAGGGACCACATGAACCTTCCTGGGGAGGTTGTTCTACAATTGCGGTGCTGGCATTGAAAAGGTCCTCTCTTGTGTACACACCAAACAACCTTCATTTTTCAGTGGGACAGTCAGGAGGACAATGAGATACCCAAGCCACCTATTACTCTAACTTTAGTAGTTAGAATTGGCACTGAGCAGAATCAGGGAGGTGGGTGGCAAGGAGGCACAATTCATGTAAAAAAAGGCTGAATTAACCCTTCTTTTTTCCAGGGATCATTTGTGGGAAGCCTGAAAGGGAAGTGAAAATGCTTGTGCACACTCCATGTCATTCAGGCAATCAGACTCCCTATAATCAAGTTCCCTTTCCCAAAATCTCCCCTGACTGTGGTATGTTCTGGGAAGTGCTGGTGGTAACCCATCCAGACCATAGAAATACCACTTTGCAGTCCCATGCAACTACTACACTCAAGGCCCAACAAACTATGGCTGGGGGTGGCATTCAAGTGCTATTTCTGTCAGCCAGCTCTAGAGACCAATCCCACCAAAAGGTTATCTTTAAACATAATTCACAGACTAACTAAACTTGATACTGAGTTAATAGCTTTTTAATTCTACTGGAAAGGCATATACAAGTAGCACATAAAACAGGTTAAAGTCTTATTCCATAATCTCAGTATTATAAAATCCGCCCGCAGATTTAGAAAAACTAAGAGTGGTGTGAAGGGATTAAAAAAAGGGGAAAAAATGAGGTGGTTGGTGGTAGAGAAAGTACAGGGGAGGTGGGTGGAATTCCCTTCATTTCAGGAACAAACTTTTGGACAGAGTAAACCTTTCACTGCATTATCACGGACAGAGAATGCTAGAGCATCAACTCTGACACAGAGCATCAAACCTATGGTATAGGTCAAACATACAGCCTGCGAGCCGCAACCAGCTCATCCAGGGCTCTTATCCAGCCCGCGAGTAACTGATTACCTTTACTGCCAGATGACAGAAGCTGTGCATTATGTCCCTGTATACTGACCCAATGCTAATGCGTAACAGGCAGTGGAAGTAGGAGGGTGGGCATCAGGGAGATACTGTACAGAAATACTGTAAGAGTGTTAATGTTTTATGCATGTTTGTATTTTGAGTTAAAAATAATATTGTTAATTAGGTTTGCCTGTGTCTTTTATAAAGTTTATATCTTCAGTATCTGGCATTACATTTTCTGGCACACATGGCTCAGCTCAACAAAGTGACATTTATGTCAGATCCGGCCCTCATAATAAATGAGTTTGACATCTCTGAATTATAGATAGTGATCCAGTGTGGTCTAATGTTTGGGGTGTTGGACTAAATCCAGAGACACGTGTTCAAATCTCCACTAAGACATGAAGCTGTCTGGGTAACCTTGGGCCAGTAATTCTTTCTCAGCTTGGCCAACCTTCACAGGGTTGTTGCAAGTATAAAACTGGAACAGAAATCCATGTAAGCTACCCTGCACTCATTGGAGAAATGGTGGGAAGGCAGAGAGATAGGCAGATAGATCCAAAGTTTCCTTCTATTAGCGGAAGATCTCTCCCCCTTCCTCTTGAAGAGGCCCAAAGAGTAAGAGAAAACAGGACCCTCCTGAGTGATAACGCAGGGAGAAAGTTGATAGAATGAAGGCACAAAAACCAGGGCAACAATGAGAGCCAGAAGTCATTTTCAGGGTGTGGAGGGATAAGAAATCAAGATTCAGATGGATTACCTTCCAAGGCAATTAAAAACATCTGAACTACAGGAAGACAAGAAGTAATCCTAGGAGGTGGCAAGAGGAGGAAAAAAAACAAGTCAGAAGTTGCTTTCAGATGGGGGAGAGTGAGGATCCAGAAGAAAAGCAATCTGAAACAAAAGTAGAGAAAAGAGAAGCAAACGGGGGTGTGTGTGCAAAAGAAGTGCACAAATTGGCAAAGGAGAATGAAACTCTCAAGTCTTAGGCCCTTTCTGCACTACTCTTTTCCTTCACTTTCCTCACGCATCTCAGTCGACTTTTAAATACTGTTCTGCATTTCCTCCCACTTTCACCTCATATGTTCTTCTGTTTTTCTTTTTGGTTCTGCATTCCTTTTTGGCCATTCAGCTGTCAGTTCGTTTTCCGTTTGCTGTATCCCCAGCTTTTCCAAAAGTGGTTTTGCTGTGGACTTTTTGCTTTTTTTGCTTCAAAGTTGACAGTAAAAGCCTGATACTTTTCAATATTTTTATAAATGATCTGGATGAGGGTGCGGAGGGGCTACTAATTAAATTTGCAGATGACACCAAATTGGGAGAAGCAGCAAACTCACCAAAAGATAAGAGATAGAATTCAACAAGATCTGAACACATTGGAAAAGTGGGAGAATGTGAACAAGATGCAATTTAACCAGGATAAGTGCCAAGTTCTACATCTAGGCAGGCCTCATTTCAGCCCAGAGTGCGCCAAAGCAACGCTCCGGCAGTAAACAGGCCCGCCCCGCCCCCCTCCCTGGTCACCTGCACAGTGCCAGACACCCATAGAAGAATTTAGGTATTTGCCTATGGAGAGGTGCTGCGCTGGCCTGTCGCCCCGCCCCCACCAAAAGCCCTGCTCTGCAACTGCCGTCTTGGTGCCACTGGGCTTGGCCTGCTCTGGCGGGTGGGGATTGGCTGCTCTGACTCCCTGCTGCTGCACTGAAAGGAGGAGAGGGAGGCGGCAAGGTAGGCATGCGTGCCAAGCCCCTTACCCGCCCGCCTGCTTGGAGGCCACCCTACCCCCCCTCCTGCCTTCCCCCGCCTGCTTGCTTCCCCCCCACAACTTGCCTTCATGGGCCCACATGTCCCCCTTCAGGTGTCGCTGAAGCCCCAGGGGCTGGATCCCTCCTGGGATCACAAACAGAGTCTGGGGGCAGCAGGGGAGTCAGTCGCTTATAATCCCTCTAAGCTGCGGAGTCCTGTGAGGCTGTGAGCAAAACTTCTACTTTGTGAGCTATTGGCCTTAAAGTGGTGAGCGAGCGATTTGGCTGTTGCAGAAATTAGTTTGCTCTGGAGCACTTGGAGGATTTTTTTGGGGGGGGGAAAGAGGATCAGAGTTATGCTCTGTCTTAACTCTGCTGTACTTAACTCTCCTTTGCTGTACTTAACTCTCCTTTGCTGACTTGCTGAGCAAAAATGAGCTGCTGGCCTTAAAGTTGTGAGTGAGCGATTTGGCTGCTGCAGAAATTAGTTTGCTCTCCAGGGGGGGAGAACACAGGTGATGAGGGACAAAAGGAGATCTGTTAGCTTGGCTTGTTGAAGTTCTTGACTGGACCAACAGCCAGTCTCCCCTCTCAGACACTGGAAATTTGTTTTTTTAAAAACCCCGCCACTTCTTCCACGTGCCTGGAAGTAGCTTGCATTAGTTCAGTGAGGAAACATTTCTTACATATGTGCGGTAGAGAAAACATGGGAAACCTTTGCTACAAATGAGTTTTCAAAGCCACAGGATGCTTTGTAAACCTTTGGTGAAATAGAAAATAAATCCTGTGCTTTTAATTTGCTGAGAGAGAGTTGTGGAGAGGGGAAATAAAATCTGCTCTAACTTAAGCATGTTGTGCACTACCTGTGATTTATAAGACCAGCCTTCAGCCATGCATAGTGATCCATCCAGGGCTTGATAAACTTAAACCACCTGTCTCTGCTGCCTGTATGGTGATATCAGACATGTGACTGTCAGCCTCCCACATCTGCTGATTGAGCAGAAACAGCACCAGCTGTTAGCCTTGTACTTCTGGCACTCATTGGAAGTGGGTCCAAAGGAAGTCCTAACAGATGATATTACTGCTTCTGGTTTTAAAATGCCCCAGAGTTGTACTCTGTCTTAACTCTGCTGTACTCCTTCTTTTGAGGTGGAGCAAAGGAGCTGACTTGCTGAGCAAAATGATCTGGCATGCTGCTGTTTGGAACACATGCTAGGGGTTGCCTACCCATGACCTAGTGCATCCTCTAAAAATCTTCTGTAATATAAGAATGACCATGGGTTTTTTTTCTCCTCAATATCTGCCTTACAAGGAATGTGTTATCACTGGCAGTATGTTACTGGTGAAGTCAACATAGTTTGCTTTCATATAAATGTCCATGTCATCTGATTAACTGCTGATTATTTTCTCAAAGGGAGAATGGCCATTTTTTTGCTTTTGTGTCCTTGTAGTCTTAGGTACATGTTTATTTATTTAGCACATTTTTATTCCACCTTTTCTACAAGGATTTCAGGGCAATGTACTTTGTTCTTCCCTCCTCCATTTTATTCTCGTGAGGTAGCTTATGCTGAGAAAGAGTAACAGGCCCAAGGTCGTCCAGCAAGTTCCATGACTGTATTTCGCATCCAGCACCACTTAATCCCAGTAAGCCTGCAGAACAACCCCATACTCCATGTTAAGATGCTATGAACTGTAAATTAGAAGTGCCTCTATCATGCTCTGAAAAATCTATTCTCCTATTCGCCCCCCCCCCCACTCGATCTCCCCCCCTTGCCTCTCTCTGCCCCCCCTGGCTCCGAAGCGAGGCCCGTGCGGCTTGCCGCTCAGGCCTCGCTGCTCTCTTCCCCCCCTCCCCTGCTCCGAAGCAGGGTCTCGCTGCTCTCTTCCCCCCCCTCTGAAGCAGCGGCGGTGGCGGTGAGGGAGTTCGCAGAGCGTTCCCTGCACATGCGCAGGGGGCGCTCTGTCACTTTTGGGGGGATTTAAGTATCCCCCTGATATTTTTTTTCGGGTTTACAGATTTTTGTGCACACCTGGGGACTGCCCCAGGTGTGCATGAAAATCTCCCTCCCCCCCAGGTGCCCCCGATGTGCAGAAATAAGTATCCGCACGCAAGGGGGCACCTTCGCTATTAGATATATAGATGCCTAGTGGACTGACAGCATACCAAAAGCATTCTTGAGCAATGTATGCAACATCACTTGTTAAATTTAATTCTGTCTGGTGTGATTCAGTTTGGCCAGTATGAAGCTATGTAAGTGGAAAAGGCTAGAGTGGTTTTCTGGTTTTAGGGAGAGCTATTTTTGGGGGGTCGTGTGATTCTACTTGCTGGACATCCCTGTCCCCCCTCTGGGCCCCGTGAGGCTGGAGATTTTGAGGGTGGAGCCTGAGCGGTGGGTGCTGCCTTCTGACACACTTCTGGTGATGTCAGGGGGTGTGACATATGCAAATAAGTTATGCTAATGAGTTATGCTAATGTGCTCCTGCATCTCTTTTTCTACGAAATGACCCCTGCATCTAGGTAACAAAAATGAGGAACACACACACTGGATGGGGGACACACTTCTGGGTAGCAGTGTGTATGAACAAGATCTTGGGTACAGGTGGACCGTAAGTTAAACACGAATAGCCAGTGTGATGCAGGGACAAAAAAGGCTAATGTGATCTTTGGGTGTATCAACAGAGGCATAATATCCAAATCGCAAGATGTCATAGTCCTGCTGTACAAGCCCTATGAGGAAAGGCTCAGGGACTTGGGAATGTTTAGCCTGGAGAAGAAGAGGTTGAGAGGGGACATGTTTGCTCTCTTTAAGTATTTGAAGGGCTGTTACTTAGATGAGGGCAAGGAGCTGTTCCTGTTGGAGCAGAGGACAGGACTCAATATCATGGGTTTAAATTAAGGGTGGGAAGGTACCAGCTGGATATTTTTTACAGTAAGAGTTGTGCAACGGTGGAATCAGCTGTCTAGGGAGGTGGTGAGCTCCCCCTCACTGGCAGTCTTTAAGCAGTGGTTGGACAAACACTTGTCAGGGATGCTCTAGGCTGAGACTGCATTGAGCAGGGGGTTGGAAAATATGGCCTGTATGGCCTCTTCCAACTCTGTGATTCTATAATTCTAATTCAGAAGCAGACATATTTCATCGGATTTTGCAAACAACCCCCACTTCTCCACCCCTGTTTCTGCCCCTCCTTTTTGGTTCACACAACCACCACCTTTGGGGTTTATTGTTCCTCTCACTCTGCAATTTCCTCTGTCCTACTTTCCTCCCTGCTTCCGCTCTACCACTGCAAGTGTTCCCCACCATTTCCACTTATTTTTTAATAAGCACTTTACATCCAGCAGTAAGATATATTGATTGCTAATCTTTTGGTTCTGTTGTTAAAGAAGCCAGAGCTATTTGAGAGCTTGTTAAAAATGATGCTTTTCTTCCCTCTGCTTGTGCGTTCTCTTGAGCTCTCCCTCCCCCACATACTAAAACCAGCACAAGGGGAAAAGGTACTCTCTGACAGTTGAAAGTGCAAGGGGGGGGGATCTAGCACTGGAGGGGGAGGAAAGTTGGGAAACCAAAACTCAGCAAGGACAGCTGATGATGTTAAGCCAAGAGAGAGGGTTCCCAGAGGTGAGGAAGTCAAAAATCCATGAGTCTAAAGTGCCAAAGGGGGTGGGTGGTCTAGCACCAGAGGAGGGCTGAAAGTCAGGAAACCAAAACCAGAGGCAGACTCAGCAAGGACAGCTGATGATGTTAAGCTAAGAAGGGGCCCCCCAGAGGTGAGGAAGTCGAGGATCCATGGCAGGGGTCGTTTCGTAGAAAAAGAGCTAGGGGAACTCATTAGCATAACTCATTAGCATATGCCACACCCCCTGACATTACCGGAAGTGTGTCAAGAGCCCACACCCCGCGCCCCCACCGCCCCCCGCCGCCACTGGCCTTGCAGCTCCACTGCCGAGCCCCATGAGGGGCCCGGCGGTGGACCTGCAAGGCCGGCGGGAATGCAAGGAAGCCCCGCAAAGCCCTCCCTGGCCCCAGGCAGGCAAGGGTGGGGAGAGGCAGGGAGGAAGCAACTTACCCTCCCTCTTCTCCTGCCTCCTCCTGGCTGAATGAGGGCCGGAAGCGGGACGGCCGGAAGCAGGGGGGCTTCGTCATGTGCCCCACCCCCTGTACCTCACCTGGGGGAACTGCGATCCCCCGCGATCCCCCCTGAAATGACCTCTGATCCATGGGTCTAAAGTGCCAAAGGGGGGTGGTCTAG
This sequence comes from Gekko japonicus, assembly GCF_001447785.1. Taxonomy (NCBI): domain Eukaryota; kingdom Metazoa; phylum Chordata; class Lepidosauria; order Squamata; family Gekkonidae; genus Gekko; species Gekko japonicus. The sequence goes on along the minus strand of NW_015168668.1, from coordinate 42,508 downwards.
CACTGGAGAAAGGTTGAAAGTTGAGAAGCCACAACCGGGGAAGACTCAGCAAGGACAGCTAATGAAGTTAAGCCAAGGGGGGGGGGATCCCCAGAGGCAAGGATCCAGGGGTCTAAAGTGCCAAAGGGGGGGGGGATCTAGCACCAGTGACATTTCCACCCCAAGTAAAAAGAAATGCAGGTTTTGGTTGCAGCTGCAACCTCTGTGATGGAAGTCTGTGCATGGTTGTGGTCTCCTGGTGAAACATGCACACACACAAAAGTTGTTTACAGTAAATGGAATAAAACTGCTGAAAACACCACGGCACAACCCAGCCAGTCAGTTCACTGCAGGCTGTGCTGCCCTCTTTCACCACTCGCAGGGAGCCTTTGGTTGGTGGATGCTACTGTACAGCTGTGATGGGGGGATTATGTAATTTTTAAAAAATGGATGCCCCCCACATCACAAGTGACATTCCACTCCAATTTTTTTAAAGTGCAGTTTTAAAATTGTAACTGCAGAATGGTTAAATGGTTAAATGACGGGAAGCAAAGAGTAGGAATCATTGGGGCTGGTACTATTTAATTTATTGGTAAATGATCTGGAACTAGGGGTGAGTAGTGTAATGGCCTAGTCTGCAGATGACACAAAATTATTCTGGATGATGAAAACCCAGGGTGACTGTGAAGAGCTCCAAGAGGACCTCCACAAACTGGCTGAGTGGGAGACAATGTGGCAAATGAAATTCAATGTTGGTAAGTGTAAGGGGAAAATCCCAACTTCGAGTATAAGTTGAAAAAAGTACAGAGGAAAGTGGCCAAGATGATTAGGGGGTTGGAGCACCTTCCCTATAAGGAAAGGCTGAAGAGTCTGGGACTTTAGAAGGGGCAAATAAGGGGGAACATGATAGAGGTTTATAAAATTATGCATAGGGTGGAGAGAACTGACAAAGATTAATTTTTCTCCTTCTCCCAAAATTCTAGAACTTGGGGGCATCCAATGAAAGTTGATGGGCAGCAGGTTCAGGATGAACAAAAGGAGATATTACTTTACACAGAGACTGATAAAAATGTTGAATTTACTGTCAGGGGATGTAATAATGGTACAAGAATAAACAGCTTTAAAAGGGGATTAGATAGATTCATGGAAGATAAGTCTATCAAAGGCTACTAGCCAAGGTGACTGAGTGAACCTTCACATTCAGAGGCACTAACTATCTGAATCCCAGAGCTAGGAGGTAACATCAGGGGAAGGCCTCAGCCTCTATGCCCTGTTGTTGGTCACCAGAGAAACTGGTTGGCCACTGTGTGACAGGATTCTGGACTAGATGGACCACTGGTCTGATCCACTAGGGCTCTTCTTATGTTCTTATATAAACACACAGTGAACCTTACTAGTTAAACCACAGCTTCATGGACAGCAGCAAGAGAAGAAAATAGTGCCAGTGCAACAACCTATCAGGACTACCTTGATAAAGGGTTTGGAGAATGTTTAGCACTGGGAAGTGATGTTTGGAGAACAGTTTACCCCCCCCCCCCAGCTCTGTTTCACACTGAAAATATTTGTTGCCAAATAATCAGATCAGACCTAGTCATGACACACTTGCTTCCCTTCTAAGTGGTACATTTCCTATTGCCCAAAGTAGCTTAGTTTTCACTGGAAGAAAAAAGCCAGAAGATTTTAAAGGCCTAAACAGCAATGAGGATTTCAAGGTTCTATTTTTAGAAAACATGATCTTCCTACTGTCGTATGTGTACATTAGGGAAAACTCACTTATATACACAACTAGAAAGAGGTACAGAGTAAAGGCTTATTTTCTCACTTGCCATTTAGGCACAAAACTTTCACACAGACATATTTTCCTCACTTGCCACTTATGCTGATAATTTCCACACAGTACACAGATTTCTCACACACTCCACAACAGACTCCTCAATTCTCTTCCCATACACCCTGAGCTCGCTTGCTCTCCACAAAGCAGTCAGCTCTGTCCATTATGGTAGAGCTACCATCCACACAAATATATATCTATCTATCTCTATCTATCTCTATCTATCTCTATCTATCTCTATCTATCTCTATCTATCTCTATCTATCTCTATCTATCTCTATCTCTATCTATCTCTATCTATATCTATATCTATATCTATATCTATCTAGCTATAAAACTCCACATTAAAACATAAAAATAAAACACATATAATATTTACATATCAAAACACAACCCATTTCTTGTGAATAAGCCTTTCATGAACACAGTGGGGAGTTCCTTATTCCCATGAATACAGAATCATGCAACAAGCATCTCCAAATAAGCAAAGCTTGTGAAAAACACCAAATCTCTAACATTCTACAGATTGTCTTTCAGAGTTACAGCTAAGCTAATCAGTATGAGCATTCTAAAAGCAGCAAACACAAATCAAAGCAAATCAAACAGAAACATCTATACACATATTATAAGGTTGACACTAAGAAGCTTTGTTATACCTTTCCCTGAATTTCCTGCTTTCTGGTACACTGACTGCTGCATTTCTACATCCATTTAAGAGAAAGCATGAAGGGGTAGATGAAATAGTGAATTCATAAATCATTACAAACATAGAAACACAAAGAAACATGACAAACAACAGGTCACTTAATGGTCTCAGTGAGAGAACAAATGACAAAATTCAGGTCAAGTCATCACACTTCCCCCACCCATGGTAAGATATTAAAATTTTTCTCAAGGGCTGCCAGAACTATATGGGGGGAAAAGACAGTTCAATGAGATTTAATACACTTTTGTTTGTACTTGAAGAAATGACAGAATTTTCTCTTTCTCAGACCAGCTATTAATCTGGGAAGCTAGGGACTGCCATCCAAAGTAGCTTGTGACTTGGCTACTTTGCCTGTGATAAGTGATACACATTTCTACTCCTTTTATCCATTTTCAAACTACATTTGTTAATCTGATTAATTGGATATGCTGATATATCTGCCTTAAAATGGCACCAGGATGAGACCAGAGAATACCTTAATTCTTTCCCCATTACAGTACTAGATGAACAGTTAATTCTGTCATCATGAGAACATGATCCCCAAGAACATCTAATGGTTTCTGTTATGTGCCACCAAGTCGTTTCTGACTTATAATGACCCTATGAATTGATGACCTCCAGAAAGCCATTTGTAAGCACATGGGGGAAGCATCCTAGTCCCTGGAAACTATGCTGCAAAAAGAGGCTAAAAAAAGGGGTATACATTTCATCAGAACACCATAAGAAAGGAGCTATATTTGTCTGCACTCAGAGTAACCATACCTACTGAAAACAATGTCAGTCAAACGACTGACATGGATATAGTCTAGTGTAAATCAGAGTGAAAGGAAGAAGCAGCCAACCTAAACTGCCTGATTTCAGCTACTTTCTATTTGCTCTCCTCATTCCTCTAAGCTGTTTTCATGCTGCTGACAGTTTTGGCTGGCAAGTAGAAGCATAAGACAGAAGGCAAGGCTGTTGCTCGACTCCAAAGCTCTCTGTGAGATTCTGATGCCAGTAACGCTACCAGACATCGAGGTGCCCATCTCTCATCTCAGGAATCACGAAGCATTCAGCAGTGGCAGCACAAACATCAGGCAAAGGGGTGGCTGACTGGAAGACTTCTCTGACTAGTGTTTAAATAAATAAAGTATGAAGCACTTAGCCCACTAGATGGGCAGAGTATATATTAATTTCTTCTCATCCATCCACACTTGAGAGACACCTAGTTTTCACAGATATTATTTCAAAAGACAGAACAAGAGAAAATGTATACAAAATTGGTTGTTGTTTTTTTTTTTTTTTAAACACACTAGACAATGGAGAGGGCCTCACTGTGGAAAGATATAAGCCAACACCAGATCTTCGAATTCAGAAAGCAACCAAGAGAAGATGCTCTTAGAAAAGTAGCCAGCACAAAGTGCGAATAAAAGAATCCAATTGACACTATCTAGAATTAAACTGGAGTCTTGCTAATGGAGATAGAATACTTAACAATTCACTCTTTTGACAGTCAGCTATTTCATATGCAGTATCATCTATGGAATTTATGGAGATTTTTGTTACATAGCGAGTAGGAACCCAGTACTAATCTAAAATTTAAAATATTGGGTGTTTACACTTTTTAGAAACAAATTTAGACAAGCTATCAATTCAATTAATCACTATAGCTTTATTCTGAACTTAATGAAAGTCAAGAATAGTCCTAATCATTTATCACCAAGCTTATAAAAAGATATCTGTATTTGCTCCTTGGCATTCTGCTGCAGTTAGCATAAATTTATGGCGTTCTGATTCATGTACTGTTTTATAATATGGTGTAAGCTGCCCTGAGCCCGTTCACAGGGTAGGGCGGTATAAAGAAATCCAAACTAAATAAATAAATAAAGGATCAAACAGACAGCTCTTCTAGTAAAAGTCAGTTGTTGAAGTCCTTCACCAATATCTCCACTTTACTAATAAATCACAGCTGTTAAAAGGAATCACTCTGATCCAACAGCCTTAAATGGTAAATGTAAAATTTCTGATGCCTTTTTTAGACTACATATTCTGTCATCATCCCTGTATCATACCTATGGAAGGAAAGGCAAAATGGAAAGGTATGTGGCTGTATGTATCACCTAAGAAATGGATGTGCTGTTTGGCCAAACTACTCAGTCTCTACTCCAAGATGGAAATCTTGTTTGAAATAACAAATGAGTAGTAACCTTTATATCATGTAGATTATTTGAAGCACTGCACACACAGAATGGTGCCTTTCACTCTGTACTCAGTGGTACTGTCAGTCTTCAGAAACTACAGGAACAATAATGAACTTCTACCAGGTTTGGGGGGGGGGGGTTTCCGACCCAAATATGTGGTTTCAGAGCAACTCAAGAATACTCAAAAGCTTTCTTTCATTTACTTGCTCCTTACCATGCCACCCTACAGAGATATATTTTTAGATTTCAACAGATTGGCAGATGAAAGCATTTCTAGTGCAGCTGTAGTAATATACCACACAAAATACTCAGTGTGCTTCCTTCTCATGGCAGCTGTTCTTGCAAAAATAGACAAGGCAGCAGTGTTCTCATAGCCTCAGCTGAAACTCCATCTCAGCATGTTGATTCTTTTTGGTCATATGTCATTTAATTAGAATCAATGGAGATAACAGAGTTGAAAGTAAAAGCTGCAACTTTGTTGTCATCCTTCAGCACTTCCAGCTCTGACAAAACATCCTGAAGCAAAGTAGAATTTTCTGAAGACATGAGGATCAGATCTAGCTCTAGCACGTTCACTCCACTTCTTCCTTAAGAATCACTGACCGATTTCTCACAAGCCACTGCTTCGCCCTTGCATTTCCCTTTGCCCCGATCACATTAGTCAATTTCCCACTACTTGCTGCGCAGCCGCATTTTGCCCCACAGCTTTGCCCGATTTCCCCCATGTCTACTCGATCCTGTTTTTTGAAGATCGGGTAGACGCGGGGGAAATCAGGTGAAGCTGCGGGGCAAAATGCGGTCGTGCAGCAAGAAGTGGGAAATTGACTAATGTGATTGGGGCAAAGGGAAACGCAAGGGCAGAGCAGTGGCTTGTGAGTATTCGGTCATAGTAGCAGCAGATACAGAAACTGAGGGAAAAGACCGACCCAAACCCACACGGCCTAGAGAACTTTAGAAGCGGACAGAGTATTGCTTGTGTCAGAGGGTACCAATAGAAGAGAAGAAGAAGAGGAGATTGGATTTGTACCCTGCCCTTCACTACCCAAAGGAGTCTCAGAGGAGCTTACAATCCCTTTCCCACAACAGACACCCTGTGAGGTAGGTGGGGCTGAGAGAGCTCTGCGACCTGCCCTTGAGAGAACAGCTCTGAAAGAACTTATGAAGGTCACACCAGCAGCTGTATGTGGAGGAGATGGGAATCAAACCCGGTTCTCCCAGATTAGAGACCACGCTCCTAACCGCTATACCGAACTGGCTCTCAACAGAACCTTACCCAAGAACTTCTGAAAAGATCAACCACTCCCTTTCTTCCTCCATAACTGAAGGCAAGGAGGATCTAGATCTTCTTGAACCTCAGTGGGTGCGTTCAGACGGGGGCTTTACATCGGTATAGGTGCCGGTTGCAATCGTTGTACTCACCGGCGTTCAGATGGGGAACATCTGCCTCCTGTCCCTAACCGGTGTAAAGCCCTTTACACCGTTGCACTCTGGCACTAGGTCGCAAGTGGTGGTATCCTGAGTGCAACGGTTGTAAACGCTGTACCTCGCCGTCTGATCGCGCTCCACCGGTGCCTAGCCATTTCCGTCGGAAACCTGAGGCTTCCGTTTTTCCCCTGCCATTTTTTTTAAAAAAACTGAGCGATATGCGCTTGGGCGAAGCTTCGCCCTGAGCGTTTGTTAAAAAAAAAAAAAGCCCTTACTTTAACTATCCAGAGGAGTCCGGGACTTAAGGGAGGCCAGTTTGGGCTTTAAACTTTAAAGGTAAGTCCTTACCTTTAAAGTTTAAATGTAATGGGGGGGGGGTTTGAGCATGCGCAAAGATCGCCATTCTGTGAATGGCTGCCTATGCGCATGCTCAAACTGTGTTTTTTTTAAAAAAAAAAAAAAACGCCGACGACAACAGCGTGTGACCGGGCATACAACGATGGGATCCGCAAAATGGAGGTAAGTGTGATCGCGTTTCTGCCGGCATAAACTGCACCGGTTCCAACCGGTGCAGTTTATGCCGGCAGAAAGGCCCCGTCTGAACGCACCCAGTGTGTGAATGTTTTGCCTCTTCTACTCCCATGGGTAGATGCTGAGTCACTAGGCTGCATGCTAAGGGCGGCAACACTTAGCGTGTTCTTAGACTTAGGGGAGGAAGCAAGGGGAGACTTATGCCTCTTAGCAGAGACAACAAGACCAGGACAGTCTCTGAAGCCAGGTCAAGGGCTCCACAGAGGACCTAGTGGAAAGGGCCATGCGGGAACAGCAACGGGAGACAGAATTAACCAGTTTTACCTGGTCACATCTCTTTCCATCTAAGTAAGAGCAAAAGCATGAGAAACACAGGCCTGCTCATGACAGCACTGCAGTCTGGAGGGTAAGACATCCCTGGGTGATGAATGGTGACTTGTTGGCTGAGGACTATTTGGCATGCTGATATAGCAGTGTAAAACCTAAGGACTCTTAACACAGGGTGTGCTGCTTCTCCCTCAAAGATGCTCATGGTATTCTCATCTCAACACATCACCCTTCTGAGCAGGAAGCAAATAGGTTGGTGGATCTTGCTCTTGAGTCGGAGAAGATGAAACCTCACTACAGGATAAAGAA